>NW_028245495.1:0-131536 GCF_964263255.1 Lissotriton vulgaris | reverse complement strand
CATTCAAATGATCACCCCCCACTGATCACCGAGCCTCCCAAGCGCCCACTACCGCTACCTCTGAGACTTCTCCACCCGCATAAACATCTCGGCCAACTCTCAGAGGAGGAATCTCATGCTCTTGCACTCTCCTACACCTCTTCCACCGACACTTCTCACCCTCCTGACCCTATGGGAAATGAAATCCCAGCCACCCTCCAAGACCACAACTGAGCCCCTACCATCCCCTGTCCAGGTAACCCCAACAGGCCACCTACACTTCATGACAGAAGCGTGATGGAAAGTAACCTTGCGCCGCTAGCCCTGACCACCCCGACCCCGGTCACCTCCCCTGACCCCCCTTATCTGGTCTCTTCATCAACTGCTGTTCAGCAGTCAAGCATGCCGCTGATATTGCTGACCTCATCCTGAACAAAAACTTAGACCTAGCTATACTAACAGAATCTAGGCTCAACGAATACTCCTCTCTTTGCCTGGACTTATTAGTTCCCCCTAGACTAGACAGACGCTCCCACAAGAAAGGCGGAGGCATTGCCTGCATCTTTCGATCCTCCCTCCTTGTCACTGAACTCTTGGCAGACTGCACTGACTCCTGCGAATACCTCGCACTCTCCATCTGCAGCAGCTCACTTCATCTCTGCAACTTACACATCTTCTACCACCCTCCAAGCTCCAACGACTCCTTCACTGATCACCTTTTGGAAATCATCACAACTAAGATTTCCTCCAAAGCTAAAGAGATTTTCCTGGGTGATTTCAACCTGCACTGGAATGACTTTGAAGACCCCCACGTCAACGCTATCAAAAGCCTACTAACTGACCAAGCACTAACCCAAGCCTGTTCTCTGCCAACTCACTCAAAGGGGCCTTCCTTGACTTTATCATTTCTAAGGAATCCTCAGTCAAGCTCGTCTCCATATACCCATGTGACTGGTCTGATCACCACTCTATCTTCTTCATTTTGCCTGGGACCCGCAAATCTAAGACTTTGCAACCGGTGATCCCCAAACGCTGGACTAGAAATACTAAAATCCTCAACCTTACGGAACTGGAGGCTCGCTGCAAGCTTGACCTCTTACCACCTCCGCACATAACTGCGGTCAGAGCCCTAAATGAGCATTACTCATCAACTATCTCAATCATTCTGGACAACCTCGCCGCTCTAAAGCTAAAAAGAACACAAATCAAAGACAGGAATCCCTGGTTCACAGGTTCCCTCCACATGGAGAGTAGGTCCCTACGGCAATGTGAAAGAAACTGGAGACAACACTCCTCTGCGACGCATCTTAAACTTCTCCACCAGGCGAAAAACTCCTATAACAAGCACATCCTCAATTCAAAAAAAGAATATTTCAGATCTGAACTGGGCAACGCCAAGAATAGACCCCGTAAACACTTTAAACTGACCAAACACCAATCTAATAAACTGGCTAAAACACCTAAAGAATCTCCGAAATCTCTAATTATGCCAGAGGAATTCTCCTCGTTCTTCACGGATAAAATCACAGCGTTAGGAACTGAACTCAGTACCGCCGCCTACTCACAACCCCTCCTGACCTGCCCCCTTTCCCCGCACCACCACTTATGGCCTCTCCTAAAAACAAAGCCTGTTGGTCTGACTTTGAATATTATGACGAAAGATTCCATCTCCAAAATCCTCTCTACCCTAAAACCAAACAATCACTTAAATGACCCCCTACCCTCCAACTGCCTCACAATTCATTGTTCCTTACTGGACTGCAGTAATAAACACCTCTCTCCAACAGGGGTCGATTCCGGACCCCTTGAAAGCTGGTCAAGTCCTCCCCATCTTAAAAAAACCAACACTGGATCCATCCTCCCCCGACAATTTCAGACCCATCTCCAATATCCAGCTACTAGCCAAAGTACTCGAGAAATGCGTACAGCTACAACTAAGTCAGCAAATCAGTAACTTCCACCTCCTTGATGACTTCCAATCTGGGTTTAGACCGGGGCCTAGCACTGCAACCACTATGCTCCACATCGTGGATGATGCCCTCCAAGCCCTAGACAAAGGCAAAACCTGCTTGCTAATCCTTTTAGACCTATCCTCCGCCTTCGACACGGTCAATCATGATAAACTACTTGAACACCTCAATCTCAGGATGGGTCTGGATGGTGTGGTCCTCGATTGGTTCAGGTCCTTCCTCCATAATCGTTCACAAAGATTCCTCATTAACCGCAACCTATCAGCTCCCTCTCCGGTTATGGTTGGAGTCCCCCAAGGATCAACCCTGTCTCCCACCCTCTTTAAACTTTATTTAGGGCCACTCACTGAGGTTCTTCGTACCACCAACATTTCCTACCACTTGTACGCAGACGATACCCAAATATACATCAATATCTCTTCATTGGAGGAGATCCTCTCCCTGAACGAGACCTTGAAAATGACTGTCCAGTGGCTAGCCGCTAACCAACTAAAACTCAATGCTAAGAAAACCAAATTTCTCCTAATCTCCCCTTCTAAAACCAACCCTGAGATTCAGACGTGGATCAAGGCCATCACAGCCCCAAACTGCCCGCTGACCATCGTGGACTCTGCTAAATCTTTGGGCTTAATCCTAGACTGTAATTTGAACATGCAGGATCACATCAACTCAATGGCTAAAGCAGCTAGATTCCACTTGAGCTATCTTTGGAAACTGAAACCATTCATGGAAGATGCTGACCTAAAAATGGTAGTGCAAGCACTAGTCATCTCCAGACTGGAATATTGGTGCTCCACCCTCATTGGTCTACCCAAGATCTCCCTTGCACTCTTGAAAGCTTGCCTCAACGCGGCTGCCAGACTACTCACCGGCACCAGGAAATTCGACCACATCTCTCCACATTTGAAAGCACTGAACTGGTTCCCCATAGAGGCCAGAATTCAGCTGAAACTGGCATGCATCACTCATAAGGCTCTTTACTCAAACTCCCCTGCTTATCTGGCACAAAAACTAGTGATATCTGGAGGAAGCAGGAACTCCAGGTCCACCGGAAACCTCTTACTCCAACCCGCCCTCCACAAGAAAAAAAGAACCTATAATAGGGCATTCACTGGGTGTGAGAAGTTGGCCTGGTATATGATGATCTCTATTCTAGTGAGCACCTTGCACCAGTCCAAATGACCCTTATGGTGATTGGTTTTAAGTCAACTTTATAGACCAGCTATCCTAGAGGTAGCATGGACAAAAGCAGTCTTAGGCTAAACTCAAGAGGGCATGTGAAGACAGCTGTTTTACCATATGCAATCCTTTTAAATACCAAATGAAAGGACACCACACAAGTTATATATTACAAAATAATTGTATTTATTTCTAGAATAATCCTCTATACTCTTTATGAGCACAGAAGCACAAGTGTTAAACAAAGAACACAGTATAACGTACAATAAGCTGCACAATTATTGATAGGCCAGGTAGCCACTCAAACCATATATTAAGAAAGTGGTATAAGTACCACGTCACGAACAATGAACAGGCCTAGGGCCTTGGGAATCGCTGGCCTACACTGGACTAACGAAGGTTAGGACATACGAGTCCCACAGGATGCGGGTGCAGTGTCTATAGGCAACCGCGTTTACCATACAAGTCAAGGGTGCGTAAAAATCAGAAAGTGTTAGGTTTCGGAGACTTCCGACTGGACTAGAACTTAGCCACTCCAAACTGGGACACTAGAGGTGTAAACCACTATAGGAGCACCGGAGTTATATCGTTACCTCACCCACAGGAAGCGGGTGCATAGGTGCCAAAGTGTGTCGAGTTTTGTCATGAAGTTCTATGGAGCCTGGAGGAAAAGATGCTGCAGGCCGCCAGGAGGGAAGAGTCTGGTTGGATCCAAGGGTGGATCGAAGATGAATAGTACCTGAAAGCAGAGGGGACAGAGTCTAGGTCACTAGCCAGTGACTAGGATGAAACCAGGAGGGAACCAGGCAATGTCGGGTTGAGATCAGGTGCTGTTGAGTAGTTTGTTTCCGCTTCCACGTGGACCAGGAAGGATTGAGGATGACCAGCTGGTGAACACGAGCTGTCCCATGAAGGCTCTCACTGTCGGCGGTGTCGGTACTCAAATCGGAGTCACCAAGCCTTGGCACAGGCAATCCACGCAGGACTCGAAGATGTCTTCTTGATCGGACCGGGAAGGTCAGATCGATGGCTCCTTTTCAGGGGAGCTGGGGCCCGTCTGGAGCAACCAGACCAGCAGTGTAGTTTCGATGGATCATCATCACAGAGGCCACTAGCCAACGGGCAAGCGACCGGACAATGCGTCGAGCAGGAAAAGTGCAAAAGGGCCCCACGAAGCGCTCAGAGAGTGTGGAGAGGTGATCTTTGGAGCACAGGCAGCTCGGGCTGGGGCTTCTCAAACCCCAAAGCACAACGTCGAGGGAGCCTCGGGAGCTGCACAGGTAGCATTTTGTCGACTTTGCAAGATGGCCGGTCCCACGTCTCACGTCGCCTACATGGGTCTAAGCTTTGCTAGGACTATGGATCGGGCTGTTGGAAGCCTGGGAGTCCAGGTCTTGTCGGTCTCTGTTGTTCGAGCTCCGGCGGGAGCAACGGCAAAGGAAGTCTCGATGCGCTCATGGTGCCTGCTTGCACAGGGTGACCACTCCTTGACCACAAGGGAGACTCTTCAGTCTCCTTTGTTGAGTAGGATGTCGAAGGGTCCTGAGTTTTGTTTCAAAGTTTCAGTCAGGATGATCTAGTTTGCATTGGCACAGTTCCTACCTTTATTCCAAATCAAGGGGCTGGATCACCTGCTAGGTCCCTCCCATGGGTGGGACCCAGGAAGGGGGTGGTTACACCCCTTTCCCTTTGTCTAGTTTCGATCCAGAGCTGGGGCTGGAGTGCCCCAGCACCGGGTTGAACTGGACTATGCATGGGACGCCTTGTGCGCCTCAGGCAGTGTCTAGTTTCATTCAGCCCTCTCTGCCCCAATCCACTATCTCCTGTCTCGGGTGGTGTAACACCTCCCTGTGACAGGATACCATTTGTCCAGGCCTCCCCTGCCGGAGTTTCGGTCAGCAGCAGGAGGCAAAACTTCTGTCGGTGGCAGCAGCATCCATTTTGTGATGCTGAGGCTCTGGTTAGATTTAACCGTGTTTAAGAAAAGTAGCATGTCTTCTCCCTCTAGAAGGGTGGAATGCTACCCCCGTTGCCAGAACTGGTGAGGGGGTAATATTCCAAAGCGTATGACACCTTACACGACATGTTTTGATAAAGCCAAACCAAAGTTAGCAAGTAACCACGAGGATTATAATGCACTTAAGAGTATATGGTATGGCAATATCCCAGAACAGCTAAGGGACTTGCTTCTGAAAGCTGCAGACAGGCTCAGCTCATGCTAGAGCACCATCTCACATAAAACCAAGCACTCTGCCTCCAGGATTGTTAAGGCCTGCCATAGGAGTGACTTATAGGTGTATATGTGTCCAGATATAGGTTTAGATATAGGTATACTATATCTAAGCAAGGGGTGATTACACCACCTTGCCCCAGCTGAGTGATCAGCCAGTTGTGTCATTTTGGATAGCCAGCCAGGGGTGGCAAAAGATATGCTGCAGCCCCTGGTAGGCCTTGGATGCACCTATGCCCTGGGTACCTATAGTACACTGTACAGGGGCTGATAAGGTGACCCAATATCCAATTGGAGATGTACCTAGGGTACATGGAGTACATTTTACAGCGAGAGCAGATAGCCTGGGACCCTGATTAGCAGGATCCCAGGCAAACTAAGTCAAAAACCAGCTAAACACTAGGCAAAAAATCTGGGGTAACCATAGTCAGGTATCCACCTTCCTACATAACCTCCCCCCCCCCAAACGAAAGGAAATAGGGCTATCCTTGCCAGGTAAGCCTATATTGCCTAAGTGGCCATATAAGGAAGTACCTGCACTAGCATGGTTACCCCCTGTCTCATGGTCCACTAAGCAATCCCTCACCCTAGGGGTATCAGAGGGTCTCCACCATAGGGAATCACTACCTGTGGTGTGTTTTGGCAAAGTAAAAGGCTGGTGTGGGAATGGAGTATTGAAGTGAGGCTCCACTAATGTTGGGCTCAGCTCCCTCCAATCACTATCCACCATGCATGCCTTTCTTTCCACAACTGAGTTGCTGTGTGCTCTCAGAGTCAACCTCTGGCTACCTAAAGCTGGAGGCTGGGTCCCTTTTGTTGGCTTGCTGGAGGGGCAGGTCAGGTTTGGGGCTCTTAGGTCCCAGGTTTGGCTGTGCCCAACAGAATCCATCTGGGGGAGGCTCCTAAGTAAGTGTAAGGGGGATCCCTCAGGAGTTTTTGACGTTTTCACCTTGCTAGGGCTGCTAGCTTTGGTGCCCCTAATCTGCTGATGGGGTGGTCTTTTTGGACAGGGGGCCCTTTGGGGTCAACCACTGGCCCCCCTGACCTCTACAGCCCTGGGCAGACCGAGGCAGGGTAGAGAGGGGCAGTTTACCTGCTCCAGACTGGGTCCCACCTTGGAAGGGTCCACTGACATCAGGGGCTCTGTCAGGCTAGGCCTAACCACCTCTGGGGCAGTTCCTTCACCAGGGGTAAGATCAGTTCCCTGAGGAGGCTGATCCTTTCCTAAAGTCTGGTGGGAGGGAGATTTCTCTTCCTCCTCAATGCTCTCTGTTTGTGTGGAGTGATCCATAGTTTCAGGCTTCACAACACATGTATCTGTTTGAGTTTGGGCTGTGGCCATCACAGCCCCACCAACCTTTTCAGGAAGGGACTCAGTTTGGGTATGGGCTGTTACCATCACAGCCCTGCCAACCTGTTCAGGGAAGGAATCTGCTTGAGATTGGGCTGAGACTGGCACAGCCCTCCTGACCTGTTCAGGGGGGACATCTTGGATTGGGGCTGTGGCTATCACAGCCCCACTAAAAGTTCCATGGAGATTTACCATTTTAGAATGGGTTTCTTGTTCAACCTCAGCCCAGGCTGAGATTTCTAGATCATTCCCCAGTAGACAATCTACAGGCAAGTTTGATGACACTGCCACTCTCTTGGGGCCAGTGACACCTCCCCAGCTGAGATTACCACTGCCATGGGATGATCTTTCTGCACTCCATCAATGTTGGTCACCTGGTATGTGGCTCTAGGTAAAAGTTGCCTTGGTGATGCTAGCCCCTGGGTCTCTGAAGGCCTCAACTTCCAGACTATTGATGAGGGGCTCCTGTCTGTACTTGCCCAATGTGTTGGGACAAGCAGTGAAGTTGGAAATACCCCATGCCATTTTCACAGACAAGAGTAGCTGTGGTAGGGGACCTGGTTAGGCCAGAGTCCACCTGTGTTCCCCAAGTAAACCCAGCCAAATTCTTGGGGGTACTCCCACCACCTGGGGGATTACTACTAGTAGTAACAGGAGGTGTTGGAGTATTACCTGGAGGAATATTCTCCTTATTGCTGGCCTTAGGGAAACTGCTGTCAGTCTTCCAATGGCCAGGCTTTTTACAAGCATGACAATAAGGCTTTTTCACTGTAGAGGAAGTGTCTTGGGACCCACCCCCATCCTTGGAGTTTTAGGGCCCTGGGGAAGTCTTGTCTTTAGATTTATCCCCATCTTTTTCTTGAGGCTTGGTAGATTCTTTCTTCTGGTCATTACGCTGATTTCTAGGCCTAATCCTGGTTCTGACCCATTTGTCTGCCCTCTTACCCAATTCTTGCGGAGAGGTCAGATCTGAGTCCACCAGGTGCTGGTGTAAAAGCTGGTTTTGACAATTACTAAGGATCTGCTCCCTCATAATCAAATTATACAATCCTGTATAGTCATGTACTTTGCTGCCAAGCAACCAACCTTCCAGAGCCTTAGTAGCACAATCTACAAAATCAGTCCAGTCCTGAGTCTGTGTCTTCTGGGTATCTCTGAACATTAACCTGTACTGTTCAGTGGTTAAGCCAAACCCATCAATTAGAGCACTCTTCAGGACAGTGTAGTTCTTTGCATCCTCATGTCTAACAGTGAGGAGCTTGTCTCTCCCTTTTCCTGAAAAGGAGAGCCACAAGATTGCTGCCCACTGATCTTGGGGAACCTGCTGTACCATGCAGGCTCTCTCCAGAGCAGTCATCCATTTGTGGATGTCATCCCCATCTCTGTAGGGGGACACAATCTTACTCAGGTTTCTACTATCATACGTCCTGTCTTTATCCTTAGGGATACTGCTGACACCAGTGGAATCTAATCCACTTAACTTTTGCTCCCTTGCCAAAGCAAGTTTAGCTTGGGCCAGGGCTATCTCTTCCTTCTCAATCTGAAGTTGGACAGCTCTCATCCTAGCCTCATGTTCCTTTCTCTGGGGGGAAGTCATTCCCCTTTGAGATCCCCTGGAGGCATTAGATTGGTCAGATTCCCTGGAAGGAGATCTAACCCTTCTAGTGCCAGGGTTAAGTCTACTATTGGGCCTGGGAAAGTGGACACCTTCTCCATTCCCATATAGGCTTAAGTTGGCCTGGCTCAATCTTCTAACTTGAACCTGGCCATCCTCCCCCTGATCATCTGAATCCTCATCATCGTCTACCTCTTCAGGTTCAACTTCTGGGGTATTGGTCTCAACATCAGTGGGGTTTACCTCTCCTATCTTACCTGAAGGACCTGTCACAGACACCTTCTCAAGATCAGCTTTCTCTAGGATTGCTATGAGGATAGGGATGATGGGGTTGTGACCCCTTTTTAGCCCGCTTGCAGTGTACAGGGCACTCAAGTCTTTGTGGCTGAGTTTTTCATAACTGGATGGTGCCTTGTGAGGGTCACCCACAGGTAGAGAACTGGAGGGTTCACCTGTGCCAGGCATGACTAGTGAGGTGTAAGTGGTGCACTTACCTACACTATTTGTTTTCCTACTGGAACCTCTCTAGAGGTTGTAGTCAGGGTGTGCTAAGCCCTTTGGTCTACAACCAATAAGTTCAGTAGAACTTAAGTATGTTAAGCTTTGTTTATATGTACCTAAGGTACTTGATGTGATCTTTCAAATGATATTGTCAAAGATTACAATTGGTAAAACAACAGCAAGCTCAAATTCCAACCGCTGCACACCAATGTGAGACGTTGGCCTGGTATATGATGATCACTATTCTAGTGAGCACCGTGCACCAGTCCAAATGACCCTTATGGTGATTGGTTGTAAGTCAACTTTATAGACCAGCTATCCTACAGGTTTGAGGAGGCAGTTAGGGATGCAATAAATTCTACTATCCCCCAGAAAATCTATAAACCCCGCCCAGCTAAAAAGCAAGAAATCTGGTTCTCTGAAGACCTAAGATCTTTGAAACAAAATACTAGAAAACTGGAAAAATTATGGAGACGGTCTAGAAGGCTGGAGGATAAAACACTCTATAAATCCTCTCTTAAGTTGTACCATAAAGCCATCAGGACTGTTCGGAAAAATCATATTGCAGCACAACTTATAGAGGCAGGGAAAGATTCTAGAGTTTTGTATAACATCTTACAAACCTTTACCAGACCAGCAGCCTGTGAGACTGTTGAGGTAGCCACCCAAGAGCTGTGCAATGAGATCTCTACCTTCTTTATGAAGAAGATAGAGGCTATCTATGAGAAGATAATGGCCTCAAAGACGGCTGAGGGAATGAGTAATAACAACAGATCCCAGTCGAGTGTACAATCAGGACCACCTACTCAATGTCTCTCTAGTTTTCCTCCTATTTCTTTGGAGGAGGTAATCTCACTGGTTGCACAGATCAAGAGTGGAAGTCCTTATGATAGCATTCCTGCCCGTATCTTGCCTAAGCTGGTAGAAGTTCTTGGACCAGAAATCCAGAACTTGATTAATCTTTCCCTCTGTACAGGGCAGGTCCCTATGGACTGGAAGAGGGCGTTAGTAAGGCCACTGAGGAAAAATACCGCCATTCCCTGGACGGAATTGGCGAATTTAAGGCCAATTTCTCTTCTCCCCTTTCTGGGGAAAATTATAGAGAAATATGTAAATCGCCATTTATCGCCATTTATCCAGTTACATTGAGCTAGTAGGCGGTCTGGATCCATCCCAGTCGGGCTTTAGACCAAGACACAGCACTGAGACCACCTTGCTGTCAGTCGCAGACGATCTACGCATGTTCCAGGGTAAAGGTCATTCTGTTATCCTGGTTCTGCTGGATCTGTCTGCGGCGTTTGACACCGTGTCATACGACATCATGACAACCAGGCTAGTTAACATCGGCCTGGAAGGCAAGGCGTTGTCATGGCTGAGGAGTTTCCTGACAGGTCGTACCCAAAGGGTCACCCTGGGGGATTATCGGTCAGAGGAGTTGGAGATCTCTAAGGGGGTGCCACAGGGCTCTTGTCTGAGCCCTACTCTTTTTAATATCTATGTTAATATCTATGTGGCCCCCCTAGCTAACATCATGAGATCGTATGGATTTATTCCTGTGTCATATGCAGATGACACCCAACTCCTCTTTCCTTTTGAAACCCTTACGGGGGAGGTCAGGAACTCCTTTGCCCAGGGGATGAAGGCGGTGGCACACTGGATGGCATCTAACCTCCTGCAGTGTAATGTTGCAAAAACGGAGGTGATGCTGTTCGGTGAGGCCAAACTTCTGTGGACCCCAGACTGGTGGCCTCAAGATCTTGGCCCGGCTCCAGAGCCCAAGCAGGTAGTGAAAAACCTTGGCGTCCGACTTGACCAGGAGCTTTCATTAAAACATCATAGCAATCAAGTGGTGGGCTCTTGCTTCCATATCATCGGGATACTACAAAAGGTTTTTCCTTTACTACCAGACTCTACTAGGAGAACTTTGGTGCAGTCCCTAGTATTGAGTCGCTTGGACTACTGCAACGGGCTGCTGCTGTCAACAAATGAAGCGGTAATCTCTAGACTCCAGGTGGTCCAGAATACTGCTGCCCGTCTGGTCCTGAACCAACCCTCTCGCACCCCCTCTAAACCCCTTCTGGAGAAGTTACATTGGTTATCCATCAAACAGAGGGTGAAGTTTAAGATCTGCTGTACAATGCATAAGTGTCTACAGGGAAATGGTCCAGCATATTTGATTAATAAATTCTCCTGGTACACACCGACATGCTCTTTGAGATCTAGTGAGCAGGCATTGTTACAGATTCCAAAATTTAGAAAAGTAAGACAAGGGGGAAGATCTCGGTTGCTGGTCCAACCTTGTGGAACAGCCTCCCACTGTTTCTGAGACAGTGCAAGGACCACCTTCCTTTTAGGAAGCAATTAAAGACATTCCTTTTTCAAAATTGATCTATGCTTATGGTTAGGGTCTGCTAAGTTGCTTTTTTGGCTGCCAAAGGCGCGGAGATACTCCTTCGGGAGGTGATCCTAGCGCGGTATAAACACGCAAAATAAAATAAAGTAGCATGGACAAAAGCAGTCTTAGGCTAAACTCAAGAGGGCATGTGAAGACAGCTGTTTTACCATATGCAATCCTATTAAATACCAAATGAAAGGACACCACACAAGTTATATATTACAAAATATATGTATTTATTTCTAGAATAATCCCCTATACTCTTTTTGAGCACAGAAGCACAAGCGTTAAACAAAGAACACAGTATAACATACAATAAGCTGCAAAACTATGGATAGGCCGGGTGGCCCTCAAACCACATATTAGGAAAGTGGTATAAGTACCACGTCACGAACAATGAACAGGCCTAGGGCCTTGGGAATCGCTGGGCCTACACTGGACTAATGAAGGTTAGGACATAGGAGGCCCACAGGATGCGGGTGCAGTGTCTATAGCCAACTGCGTTTACCATACAAGTCAATGGTGCGTAACAATCAGAAAGTGTTAGGTTTCGGAGACTTCCGACTGGACTAGAACTTAGCCACTTGAAGCTAGGACACTAGAGGTGTAAACCACTATAGGAGCACCAGAGTTATATCGTTACCTCACCCACAGGAAGCGGGTGCATAGGTGCCAAAGTGTGTCGGATTTCGTCGTGAAGTTCTATGGAGCCTGGAGGAAAAGATGCTGCAGGCGGCCAGGAGGGAAGAGTCCGGTTGTATCCAAGGGTGGATTGAAGTTGATGAGTACCTGAAAGCAGAGGGGACAGAGTGTAGGTCACTAGCCAGTGACCAGGATAGAACCAGGACGGAACCAGGCAATGTCAGGTTGTGATCAGGTTCTGTCGGGTAGTTTGTCTCCGCTGCCACGTGGACCAGGAAGGATCGAGGATAACCAGCTGGTGAGCACGAGCTGTCCCACGAAGGCTCTCGCTGTCGGCGGTGTTGGTACTCGAATCGGAGTCTCCAAGCCTTGGCAAAGGCAACCCACGCAGGACTCGAAGATGTCTTCTTGATCGGACCGGGAAGAACAGATCAATGGATCCTTTTCAGGGGAGCTGGGCCATTCTGGAGCAACCAGACCAGCAGTGTAGTTTCGATGGATCGTTGTCACAGAGCCCACTAGCGACCGGACAACGTGTCGAGCAGGAAAAGTGCAAAAGGGCCCCACGCAGCACTCGAAGAGTGTGGAGAGGTGATCTTTGGAACACAGGCTGCTCGGGGCTAGGGCTTCTTAAACCCCAAAGCACAGTGTCGAGGGAGCCTCGGGAGCTGCACAGCTAGCACTTTGTCGACTTTGCAAGATGGCCGGTCCCACGTCTCACATCGCCTCCACTGGTCTAAGCTTTGCTAGGACTGTGGATCGGGCTGTTGGAAGTCTGGGAGTCCAGGTCTTGTCGGTCTCTGTCGTTCGAGCTCCGGCGGGAGCAACAGCAAAGGGAGTCTCGATGCGCTGATGGTGCCTGCTTGCACAGGGTGGCCACTCCTTGCCACAAGGGAGATTCTTCAGTCTTCTACGTTAAGTAGGATGTCGAAGGGTCCAGAGTTTTGTTTCAAAGTTTCAGTCAGGATGATCTAGTTTGCATTGGCACAGCTCCTACCTTTATTCCAAATCAAGGGGCTGGATCACCTGCTAGGTCCCTCCTATGGGTGGGACCCAGGAAGGGGGTGGTTACACCCCTTTCCCTTTGTCTAGTTTCACGTCAGAGCTGGGGTTGGAGTGCCCCAGCACCGGTTTGAACTGGACTATGCATGGGACGCCTTGTGCGCCCCAGGCAGTGTCTAGTTTCATTCAGCCCTCATTGCCCCAATCCACTATCTCCTGTCTGGGGTGGAGTAACACCTCCCTATGACAGGATACTATTTTTCCAGGCCTCCCCTGCCGCAGTTTCGGTCAGCAGCAGGAGGCCAGACTTGTGTCGGTGGCAGCATCCTCCATTTTGTGATGCTGTGGCTCTGGTTAGATTTAACCGCGGTTAAGCAAAGTAACATGTCTTCTCCCTCTAGAAGGGTGGAATGCTATCCCCGTCACCAGAACTGGCGAGGGAGAAGTATTCCAAAGCGTATGACACCTTACACGACATGTTTTGATAAAGCCAAACCAAAGTTAGCAAGGTAACTGCACTTGTGACTGCTTGTTAGTAGTTAAATATAGCGATATTTAGGGGCATATTTACAAGAAAAGTGACGGAGCACTGCGTTAGTCTTCTTTGCTTAACGCCGTTCTCCATCACTTTTGAAACTCAGGGCTGCACCGTATTTACAACAATACGGTGCAGCCCTGCATTTCTCCCTTAGCTGGTACTAATTACAGCTGCCTATTGCCAACGCAGACACCCTTGCCCCATAGTGCAAGCATGCTTGCGTTCTGGGAATGATCCTTTTTGTGCAGGTAGGAACAACAATATTACATGGCGATTTGCAACTTTTGCAGCACACACAGAAGTTGCAAGTCATCATTTTTAAAACGATTGTTTATGTGCAGGAAGGGACACCTTCCTGCACGTAAACAATCATGCTTGTCGTTTTGCTTTTTTTTTGTTTGCTGTACAATGCAGCAGACATAAAAACAGCAAAAATGAGGAGAAATAAAGCATTTCTCCTCGTTGCGCTATGTTAAGACCAGGCTTTTTTTAAGGTCTTAATTTTGGCGCTGTCCCATATTTATGCCACCCTTGTAAATATGTGGCAGGGTCAAATTCAGTGGGTGCTGCAGCAGAACGCCACCTACAACACCAATTGCCTACCCCTTTCACGCTAAGTAAAGCGTGAAAGGGTGCCTTTTTTACAAGGCTGATTAAGAGGAGTGGGTAACCCAATAAACCCTTGCGGGATCGGGCAGACAGAATATTAAAGTAAGGTTCCAGCAAGGGATTTTTTTGAAAAAATTAATAAAAACCAGATTTTGTATAGTCTATATTGTTTAAGACTATTGGACCGTGATAATCAGTCACTGTTTTTAGCGATATTTTTGACTTAAGACCTTGTATAAGGCTACCACACTAGCCAAGACAAATTTACCAACTGTACTGGTAGGTCTATTCAACAAATGAGAAAGGAAAAGCAACACAATGAATATTTTGTTCGAAACTTATTTATCTTATTCAAATCAGATTCAAAGTAGTAAAAGGGTACATATTCAAGAAAAAAGGGGTTACATATACTCAAGAAAAAATGCACATAGCTCTTAGGTATAAGGAAACAGTAAAATCAATCCATAAATACATAAGAGAAAGTCTAGTCTGAAAATCAATACACATACAACTCCTTTTTAAAATAATCAGAAAGTTTGATGTAGATGTAGACATAGACTTTAGATGTCGACGTTTCGGTCTCACACGTTAGATCCAGAGACCATCATCAGGACGGTTGTCTTTTTAATGCAATATGAAAGACCCCTACAAGGTAATTAAATCATCAAATTAATAATTTGATAACACATATTTGTTCAAGTGTTGCTCATGACCTTTCAGTCTATTTGCATTACATAAACGTATATATAGCATGTAGGCTTCACAGACTAGTCAGTGTGGTGACAGAGACTGTTGGTAAACATAGTTTAATTTAAAAAGGTTTAAGTTTTAGATTTGAACACTCAGAGAACTTACTCATAAAAAATGGAGAGAGCGCAGAGGATGTTATTTTTGAAGGTACAGAATCACTTGTATCCTATGAGGAGCAACAAAAAAAAAAAAAAAAAAAAAAAAAAATTTTTTTTACTCATTTGTTCTAATGTTATGTTATGTTATGTTAGAACTGTATTTCTTGAGCGCACGGCTACCCAAATCGGGTGTCCCGGCGCTTTGGCAGAGAGTCCTGAACATAACCAAGAAACACCCAGCGGCAGCAACACTGTAGGCCCTCTGGTTAGGTGGAGAATAGGAGCGTCTTGAGCTCCTTTCTAAAGGCCAGAAGATTATTAGCCACCGTGTACGTGTACCAATACTAAAATGGGTCACGTACATTAGAACAAATGAGTAAAAATTTTTTTTTTTTTTTTTTTTTGTTGCTCCTCATAGGATACAAGTGATTCTGTACCTTCAAAAATAACATCCTCTGCGCTCTCTCCATTTTTTATGAGTAAGTTCTCTGAGTGTTCAAATCTAAAACTTAAACCTTTTTAAATTAAACTATGTTTACCAACAGTCTCTGTCACCACACTGACTAGTCTGTGAAGCCTACATGCTATATATACGTTTATGTAATGCAAATAGACTGAAAGGTCATGAGCAACACTTGAACAAATATGTGTTATCAAATTATTAATTTGATGATTTAATTACCTTGTAGGGGTCTTTCATATTGCATTAAAAAGACAACCGTCCTGATGATGGTCTCTGGATCTAACGTGTGAGACCGAAACGTCGACATCTAAAGTCTATGTCTACATCTACATCAAACTTTCTGATTATTTTAAAAAGGAGTTGTATGTGTATTGATTTTCAGACTAGACTTTCTCTTATGTATTTATGGATTGATTTTACTGTTTCCTTATACCTAAGAGCTATGTGCATTTTTTCTTGAGTATATGTAACCCCTTTTTTCTTGAATATGTACCCTTTTACTACTTTGAATCTGATTTGAATAAGATAAATAAGTTTCGAACAAAATATTCATTGTGTTGCTTTTCCTTTCTCATTTGTTGAATAGACCTACCAGTACAGTTGGTAAATTTGTCTTGGCTAGTGTGGTAGCCTTATACAAGGTCTTAAGTCAAAAATATCGCTAAAAACAGTGACTGATTATCACGGTCCAATAGTCTTAAACAATATAGACTATACAAAATCTGGTTTTTATTAATTTTTTCAAAAAAATCCCTTGCTGGAACCTTTCTTTAATATTTTTTACAAGGCAGCATTAAGCCACATTAAGTGCCTTAAGACTGCCTTGTAAATAAGGCGAAGCACGTATCGCCACAGGAACGTTAACAAAGTGTCGTTCCTGTGGCAATAGAGGCATGTGAATATGCCCCTTGGTGTTTAGAGGAGTTATGACAACTTTGGGCCCCGGTGCGACTGCACCTGAAACACCATGTAAATCATGGCCATAGTGCTTGCTAGATAACTGCACTTGTGATTACCTGTTTAGTAGTAACATTTTGCAATTTTCTGTGTACAGTGGGGTCCCTACAGCTGTTGGTCCCAGTTCCACTGCACCTGACATAACATGTGTATTAGTAAAGCGCATGTTCACCCGGAGCCATCTTGGTGCTGAATGATGGATGTTTATTGTTACCCAATGCAATGGTATTCATTTATTGACCTCAGGCGGATGAAAGGCTGAGTGGACCCACCGGTATTTGAACTTGTGACCATGAGGTTGAACACAGGCCCCTGCAGTGCCCTCTGAAGCACCAGACCCAACCAGGACCGGGACACCTACACCATCACGTTAAACCCATTTTAACTGCAATATACCTGCAATTGTGCCTGTTTGTATAGGTGTTTAGAGGAGGTCTGTCAATGTTTCGGTCTAGTGCCACTGCACCTACTGTCCCATTCAAATCATGACCCTGCAAGGTAACTGCACTTGTGACAGTGTGTTCAGTTTTTAATTTTAGCAATATTCTGGGATTGGTGGAGTTCCTAGAAATTTTGGCCCCGTGCCACTGCACCTGCAGCACCATTCACATCAAGTCCCTTTTAACTGCAAGGTGACCGCCATTGTGACTGCCTGTTTAGTAATCAAATATATCAATATTATGTGTTTAAAGGAATTCTGACAACATTTGGGCCAGTAGCCACTGCACCTGCTGCACCATTCAGATCTTGACCCTGTTGTCAGCAAGGTAGCTATAGTTGTGGCTTCCTGTTTAGTAGTAAAATATAGCATGGCTCTTGTATATTAACTTTATTTTTAACATGCAATGTGTATTGCAACATTTAGAATCCAATCATAATGATCAAATAGATTAAGTTGAAAAAATCAATCCGATAATGCCTACAAAGTGCAAAGAAAGGTACTGAGGCATGATAGGGAATGCCACAAACATTCTAAGGCCAAAGAGTCTGCTTTACACAAGTGAGTAATAAAAAGCAAGCATTCCAGCATACTGTTAAAAGATGTCTGCCTTTTCCTTGGGAAGAGATATTATCTTCACAATGAATGAGATTTAAAGAGTGTTAACAGCTTTAGTAGAAGTATCGTAAATAGATACAGCCAGGCAAAGTTAAAAAAATAAAAAATTCCACATAAAAGCGAATGAACACAGTAATTCTGCAATGGGAACTGATAAGAGCCCCAAACACAAACTATCTAAAAGAGGGTCCAAGGGCTATTTTAACGACTCCAAACTGGACACATGCCCCCAATAGAACTACTTACAACAAAAGGTATCCAGGAGTCACAACCCTGTTATCATACTTTAGACTAACCACTATATGACTAGCAAACTAAATTGTGAGTTAAATACAATTAAATATGTAAACACCATCTCATCACTCATATCTATGACATACAGCCCAGGCAGGAAATTTTTCCCATCAGTTATCGTTCTGTGCCACCACTATTACATCATTTGGGTACTCCTTACCCAGGAGTTAGTATGAAGTCCGTCACCCTGATTATAAGGTGAGGGCTATATGAGTAAGGAGGTGTTGGTAATAGGGTTGTTACTGGGTGGTGTCAGTATGGTGTTGGTGTTTACAACTGAGGAAAAGCAGTGCAAGTGAAAATAAGTGAGGTGAGTAAAATTAGGTGGAACTGAGTAGAATAGATATTTTAATGATTTCTCTTAGACCCCTAAGTTCTCTAAATTTAGTTTGCTAGTCATATAGTGGTTAGTCTAAAGTATGATAACAGGGTTGTGACTCCTGGATACCTTTTGTTGTAAGTAACTGATAAGAGCCCCCTTTTAAGATATATTAAATACAAGAGATTTTATAAGCACTTCGCAAGCACTGTGAAGGCGAAACCTAAAAAGTATATTGCAAAGTCTGCCATAAATAGGGAGGATGGTTTGAGATGCTTCGACCAATGGTCCAACATCCCCATCAACAGTAAGAGGGCTTTAATAAGTCAGCGGTGTACAATGAGCATCTCAGCTGCTACTGCTAGCTCACCAGCATCATAGGAGTAGTTCTCAGAGGTAGCATGGCTCACCTCAAGACCCTCAGGGTGGCAGGCAGATAAACCCATGTCAGGGCCCAATGACGACACTCAACATACTGGGCCAGATTTACAAACATTTTGTGCTGTGTTTGTGTCACAAAAATCATGTAAATGAGCGCAAACTTTATTTGATATCAACTTTCCAGTTGCTCAAAAGTAACATAGCAGCAGAAAGCACTGCTTTCCCTTAATTAGCATCAAAGGGGCATTACATGGGTTGTACATGGGCATTCCAATGCAGCCATCCATGCTTTTTCAAAACTGTATCTCCTAACAATAGCAGGCAGAGTTTTGCGTAGAAAATGTATGACTCTTGAAAGCAGGCGTTAAAAAGAGAAATGGTTTAGTTTCCTCTTTCTTTTCTGACTGTGCATGTGTGCTGTACTGTACAGCGCTCATACAGAGTAGGACAAGTTTTAAAAGTTGTATCAGCATAGTATTTTGTACTGGAAGGAACCCTTCCAGTGTAAAACCTACGCTAGACTCATACACACACCTTACACTATGGCGCAAAGGTGTGTGCCTGGCGCTCGGCAGCAAACGTCTGCGCTGGTGCGAGTGAGAGGGGAAGAGAGTTCCATGTCTGTGTAGATTTGGCACTTTCCTGCTCCTTCTCTGTCATGCAGCGCAGCATGTTTGACTGCTGAGGTGACACTTTTGTAAATCTGCTGCACTGTGGCAGCCTATGTGGTCCACCACGAGACAATCTGCCTCCGCTCTCAAACTGGCAAAGTCACCGGAAACTGGCCATGTGGAAAGGCGTGCTCTACCAGTCACACTATGTGTGTGAACAATGGGCATGGAAAGAAGACTGTCGGCAGCAGGTAGAGTGGCAGCCAGGGTGGACTCATCAAAGTGCAGGACTGCAGGAGCAAGAGTGAGAATGTCTGAGTTGCTTGCAATATAAGCCGAGGATTTGAAGAGAATGGGCTCCGGAACCAGAGCCGAGGTAATTAAGATTCTTTATGCATGCCTGTGTGTGTAATCATGTATGCATGTCTATATAGTTACTGTGTAGATGTATGTTTCCTGTTTGTCCCTCCCTAGTAAACAGTATCTGTCTCCAGAAGCTATGCATGATGCTAATGACCACCAAGAGTATGGACTGCCCCATCATAAGGAGTTGATGGTCATCCTTCCTATATTTTGGACCTACATGGTCTAGACATGGAATACTGGAGCCATCATTGACATAAAGCATGACTAGCCTAATTTTAGCCATCTCTGGTATAATGGTGGAAACTCTGCATAATAACAAGTATGACTGGCATATTCAGGCATTCTGGCCGTTATGTTGTTTAGCGTTTACACACTGATGGTCCTGGTATATTAGCATCAGAGACTTACTGCAGGCTCCATGAGGGCCCATCATGGGCCCAAACCCCGACGCCTTGAACAACACCTGGTTGCCCCCCGCCCTTGGAAGTCCGCCCACCCCCACAGACCACGTACGCAACCTGGGAATCATCCTGGATTCAGAGCTCAAAATGGACCGCCAGATCAAATCAGTATCGTCCTATTGCTTCCACACCCTCCGCCTCGGATTGGTGTCAGTACAACGCGGATTTTTACAACGCATTCCGTTACAACGGAATTTTTACAACACAGGATCCATTACATCGGATGCCATTACAACGCATGGCATTACATAGCAGATGCTATTACAACGCATACCATTACATCGTAAGTATAGGTAAGTATACCTTTTTTTTAAAAATGTTATTAAGTTACTTTAATTAATTTAATTTAATTAATTTAATTAAAATACATTTTGAAATAGCCATTAATTTAATTTAATAAAATAATATCTATTTAATAAATGTAATTTTAATAAAAAAAGGAAATAATTTAATTTAATTAAAATAATGAAATTAATTTATTGTACATATTTTTATAATTGAAAATAAATTACATTAATTGAAATAATTTATTTAATTTAATTATTTTAATTTAAAAATGTAATTAATGTAATAAAATTAATTTAATTTATTATATATATTTTAATTAATTTAAAAATGGTAAATATAATTTAATTATCCCAAAACACAAACCTACCCCTGAACCCTACAATACCCCTGTACCCCAAAACCCAAACCCTACCCTAAAACCTAAAAACACCCCTGTACCCCAAAACCCAAACCCTGCCCTAAAACCTAAAAACACCCCTGTACCCCAAAACCCAAACCCTGCCCTAAAACCTAAAAACACCCCTGTACCCCAAAACCCAAACCCTGCCCTAAAACCTAAAAACACCCCTGTACCCCAAAACCCAAACCCTGCCCTAAAACCTAAAAACACCCCTGTACCCCAAAACCCAAACCCTACCCTAAAACCTAAAAACACCCCTGTACCCCAAAACCCAAACCCTACCCTAAAACCTAAAAACATCCCTGTACCCCAAAACCCAAACCCTGCCCTAAAACCTAAAAACACCCCTGTACCCCAAAACCCAAACCCTGCCCTAAAACCTAAAAACACCCCTGTACCCCAAAACCCAAACCCTGCCCTAAAACCTAAAAACACCCCTGTACCCCAAAACCCAAACCCTGCCCTAAAACCTAAAAACACCCCTGTACCCCAAAACCCTACCCTAAAACCTAAAAACACCCCTGTACCCCAAAACCCAAACCCTGCCCTAAAACCTAAAAACACCCCTGTACCCCAAAACCCAAACCCTGCCCTAAAACCTAAAAACACCCCTGTACCCCAAAACCCAAACCCTGCCCTAAAACCTAAAAACACCCCTATACCCCAAAACACAAACCCTGCCCTAAAACCTAAAAACACCCCTGTACCCCAAAACGCAAACCCTTCCCTAAAACTTAAAAACACCCATGTACCCCAAAATTACTTAAATTAATATATTTAATTTATAATATTTAAAAACATAAATAAATATTTTTATTTATAATTAATAATAATTAAATCAATTATATAATATTAAATAAAATTAAAAAAAATTATATACTTACCAATACTTACGATGTAATGGTATGCGTTGTAATACCATCTGCTATGTAATGCCATGCGTTGTAATGGCATCCGATGTAATGGATCCTGCGTTGTAATAGCTGCGTTGTAACAGCATTACGACGTAAAAGTTGCGTTGTAAGTGTTACATACCTCCGCCTCTTACGTAAGACCTTCAAATTGCCCCCCCCACCCCTGGAACACAGAAAGACCGTCACTCACGCCCTGGTCACCAGCCGGCTCGACTACGGCAACACACTCCATGCCGCAATAAACAAAAACCTCACCTGCAAGCTACAGTACATCCAAAACGCAGCTGCAAGCCTGGTCCTCAACCTGCCAAGACACTACCACATCTCCCAGGACCAGCGCACACTCCACTGGCTCCCCATCGAAACTAGAGGCACCTTCAAGATGCTAACCTATAATCACAAGGTCCTCCACGACACCGGACCAGCATACCTGAACAGCCAACTCAAATTTAATGCACCCCAAAGGTCCCTTCAATCAGCCCAGCTCTCCTACGCCGTGACCCTCTGCACCAGAAAGACCAGATCGGGTGGCCGCCCCTTCTCCTACTGCGCGTCCAGAGCCTGGAACGACCTTCCGCTCCACCTTAGACAGATAACATCGCTCCCCATTTTCGCAAGAAAGCTCAAAACCTGGCTCTTTGACAAACTCCCTCCTTGATGGACTGGAATCAGCGATCCCCCCAAGCCTTGCCCCCCAGTGCCTTGAGACCCTTACGGGTGAGTAGTTGCGCTTAACAAACACCTGATGGATTGATTGATTAGAGTATAGTGAACTCCCAAGGTCTTTGATTGTGGTGCCTGGGTATTTAAAGCTGAATCTGTCCATGTGAGGCAATAATAAATGTGGGTACTTGAGACAGGTGTTTGGAAGCTGTGTACTTCCTAAAAATGACACATATTTTAACAGAAAAAGTTATCTTTTATTCGAATTTTAATTTTCTTCTGAAAAAACCTTGTTTGCCTAACTTGTAAAGATTTATTTGATAAAAAAAAAATTATATTTGCAGAAACTGGTGTCTGATGAAGACAACAGGTTGCATTTCCAAAACAGATATAAAGCTGATGGTTGCAAGATAATTAGGATGAGTTCGAAAGACTTATTGCTGTGGTTATGCCCTTTGTGCCAGAGAGCACATGCTGCTTTGACTGTTATTTCATTAGTCATGTGAAGGTATTTCATAATGTTATGCCTTTCCAGGCATTTCTGCTTGCAATATCACATGAAATATTTGGTCACTACTGATCACCTTACCTGGGGTGGATACTAGTGAACTGCTAACAGATGTGGCTACTATTTCCCAGGTGATAATAACCTGCTGTTAGCGTGGGAGGATTTTCCTTGAGCAGGACTAGCTCTCACTATAGTAAAAGCTGGAAACCACTGCTCTAAATTGAGATAGTGAACCAGGAGTTTGTGCACCCAGTCCAGATGGGGTTCAACTGAAGTAGTTATCTTTAACCACTTAGGTGCGAAGGACGGCTCCAAGCCGTCCACTGCAGTGGTCCTCATGTGCTGAGGACGGCTCCGGGACGTCCTTTGCACCCAAGGCAAGAAATCTCTCGGCAAGCACCAGAGGGATTTCCGTTCATTTAAAATAGCCTCAGGAGCTGAGGAACAGCGTTCCCAGCTCTCAAGGCTATTTCATTTTTTTTTCTCCGAAATGACGATCAGCACTCGTCATTTCCCTTTCACTTTCAGAGAAAGTGAAAGTGAAATTAGCCAATCAGCACATGAGAGAGGTATCGCTGGAAAGGGTAAAAAGTCCCATTTTCCAATGGTACCATTCACTAGTGGATCCCAGTATGAGGATCGCAGCAGGAGCGGGAACCAAAAGCAGTGATTCACTCAACTAGACTCCAGAGACTTTTTTGAGGGGGGAACTTCCACCTTACAACGGGCTAGTCCCCCCCCCCTCCCTCTGCCCCAAAAGTCTTTCTTAGACTAAAGGTTAGAACCTCCAATCTGTCACCGGGGGAGGGGCAGAAAGCCCACTAGACACCATGGATTTATTAACAGGGCATAAATGGGTGTGGGCAGCCCACCCAGGCTTCAGGTCTCGCCCGTCACTTTTTAATTCAGCCCAGCAGTTTTACTGCCCCCGTTGGGCCAGAGTGGAAGTGTCTTCCTCCAATCAAAGCCCACTAGACCACCTTGGACTATATTTGGAGTGAGTGTAGGTCCTTGGCAATGGCATAGTGCCCCCTGCCCTAAAGTTTTTCTGCCCCGCCCAGGAGGAGATTCTTACAACCAATCTGTCGCAGGGGAGAGGCGAAAGCTCACTAGTCACCAGTGATTATTTTTTTAAAAAGGAATGGGTGGGTCCGACCCTTTCAGGCATCAAGCTTAGACCGCACCCACCCATATTACCTCCAGCCTTTTTTATGCCCCCTGTCATGGGTAGATAGGAGGTGGTTTCCTCCAATCTGCCCCCAGCAGGGGGCAGAGAGCCCACTAGACTGCCAGGGACTATATTTGGAGTGGGGAGAGACCCCTCTGCAATGGGATAGTGCCTCACCAGGCCCAAAAGTCTTTCTGCCCTCCCACCCAAGCAGATTGGAGGTTCCTACCGCCAGTCTGCCCCCGGGGGAAGGCAGAAAGCTCACTAGACACCAGGGGTTGATTTTAAATGCAGAATGGGTGGGACGACCCTCCCAGGCATCTGGACTAGCCCTTACCCAACCATATAACCCCCAGCAGTCTTCCTTCCCCTGTCAGGGGCAGATTGGCGGTGTCTTCTTGTGGGCATACAGAAGGGGGGGGGGGGGCAGAAAACCCTAGACACCAAGGATGATTTTTATATGGAGAAATGGGTGGGATGTGGCCCATCTGGTCATTTGGCCTAACCCCATTCCTCAATTCACCCTTAGCAGTCCTTCTGCCCTCCCAGGGGGCAGAAAAGAGATCTTTAACTCCAATCTACCCCAGTGGAAGAGGCAGAAATCCCACTGAATGAAATGAAATGAAATGAAAGTAATCTTATAATCTATCACTCTGGCTCCTCACCAATCCGTTAAAGGATTATTAGTATACAGACCGCCGGGCCCACCTGGAATCTTCTGGGATGATTTTGATTCGATTTTGCTGGGGCTGGCCCTGAAAGCAGAACATTGTATAGTAGCCGGGGATTTTAACTTCCGTATGGATGATCCGTCGGACCCGGACGCTATCAAATTATCAGAGGCTACTGCCCCGCTGGGCCTTGTGCCCCATCTTAAGGGGCCTACGCATGACAAGGGACATACTCTGGACCAGGTCTTTTCGACATCCCCTCTTGGGGTGACTGAGATCATTCCGGTGCTATGGTCTGACCATCGGCTTGCCAAATTCCTGATTAGAGGCACAGCTAAACTGTCGACTTCTGTGTCCCAGCAGCAGAGCCGAGTCTCTAGGGCTTATCATCGAGTGACCCCTGCGATGCTGGCCCAGGCCGCTTTGGATCACCCTTGCCCCCTCTCAGGCGACCTGGAGAAGGATTTGGAGTCTCTGCAAGCATGGCTGCTAGATAGGCTGAACGATCTTGCCCCGGTGCTGGCCTCCCGCACAACGCCAAAACGGGTTTCGGCTCCTTGGTTTACCGCAGCACTGACGGCTACGCGGCAGCAGTGTAAGGTAGCTGAAAGAGCCTGGCGTTTACAATACGACTCTGAGGCCAGGCTTATCTATAAGACGGCGGTTAAGGCCTATCACCGGGACATTCGCCTTGCAAAAAAGGCCTTTCTTGCAGGGAGGATAGAAGCCGCCTCCAACTCCTGTAAGGAGATTTTCACCATAGTGAGAGAATTCATGGCTCCTCGGTCCAATACATCTGAAGAGATGCCTTCTGAGTCCTGGGCTTCTGAACTTGCTGGTTTTTTTACCAGCAAGATTAAACTTATACAGGACTCTTTTCCATCGGTGGCGCCCGCAGGGTTATCTAACCCAGAAGATGATGTGTCTCCTCTGGTTGCGCCTGGTCCGACGTTGGCTGTGTTTCCATCTATCTCAGCCCCTGCCTCCCTAGCGCTGATGGGCAATCTTAAATCTGGGTCACCTCTGGACCCTTGCCCGGCCAAATTTTTGGCAAAAATCGCGGAAGTGGTAAACCCACTGGTAAACCCTCTCCTGAATCTCTCGTTGAGTCAGGGAGTGGTTCCGCAGGCCTGGAAGCAGGCAATGGTTATTCCCTTGCTGAAGAAGCCTGGCCTCGACCCTAAGGCTCCAGTTAACTATAGGCCTATCTCCTTGTTGCCGGCTTTCACGAAAATTTTGGAGAAGCATGTTCAGACGGTGCTCTCCAACTTTTTGGAAAATCATGAGATTCTGCATGCTACCCAATCTGGCTTCCGCCCAAATCTCAGCACAGAGACCGCGCTCCTAGAGGTTTCAGAAACCATTAAAGGCGTTCTGGACTCTGGGGGCAAAGCCATGCTGGTGATGCTGGATTTGTCAGCGGCATTCGACACCGTCCCCCATGACGGCCTTCTCGCAAGACTCTTTGAGATAGGCCTACGGGGGACGGTGCTCAGCTGGTTTTCTTCCTTCCAAGCTGGCCGCCGGCAAACGGTCTGGGCCTCTCCAGATTCCGCCGTGATGCCGCCTTTGGGAGTCGGGGTTCCACAGGGCTCTATATTGAGCCCGACCCTCTTTAACATCTTTATGACCCCTTTGGCGGCGTTGGCGGAGTCGTTTGGGGCTCAGATCGTATCCTATGCTGACGACACCCAGCTCCTCTTCTCTTGTAAGAGGGGAGGAGAATTTGAGGGGGAGAGTATCCGGGATTGCCTTGGGGCTGTTTTCAAATGGTTCCAACTGAACAGCCTCAAGTGCAATTCCGATAAGTCCGAGGTACTCTTCTTTGGGTGTGCGACTGAGCCAGACTGGCAAGCTTGGTGGCCCATTAACATGTTTCCTCCATCTTGTTCATCCCAAGTTGCTAAGAACTTGGGGGTCAAGATGGACAAGGGTCTGACACTGAAATCCCAGATCCTCGGTGTGACGGGCACCTGCTTCGGCCTCCTTAGGATGCTGCGGAGGTTTTTACCTCTGTTGTCTGAGGAACATAGGAAGCTGACGGTGCAGGCTCTGATAGGCTCTAGGTTAGACTACTCCAACGTTCTTTACCTGGGCCTGCCAGAGTACCTGCTACAGCGGCTCCAAGTCACGCAGAACGCGGCCGCGAGGGCCATTTTTGGCCTTAACAGACGAGCCAGCGCGGCGGGTCTGCTGCAGACGTTACACTGGCTTCCCATCCGCAAACGGATTGCTTTTAAGGCATTAACTTTGGCCTATAAAGCGCTCCATGCGGTGGGAGCAAAGTACCTCCAAAGGAGACTTGCCTTTTATCATCCGGCTCGCTCTCTGAGGTCAGAATCTCTATTTCTGGCAGTTGTACCGCGAGTGAAGAGAGCTCGCTTGGGAGGCCGCTCCTTTGGATTGTTGGCGCCACAGTTGTGGAATTCTTTGCCGCTCACACTCCGGGGAGCTACCAGCCTACTCGCATTTAGGAAAGGCCTCAAAACCTGGCTGTTTACCCAGTAGGCTGGCCAGCTGTGTTCTTCTTAGTTTTTTTTTTTACTGTACTCCCTCCCCTCTTTTTACTGTGTTGTGTTATTGTACTGTAGGTCTCCTTATTTAAAAGCGCCGGGACACTCTTTTTGAGTAGCCGTGCGCTATACAAAAATAAACATAACATAACATAACATAACAATGCGCAAATAAGCCCGAAGGCATCAAGGCGCCTAACCAAAAAACTCAAAAAAGAACCAGTAAACGCGGCTACGGGTAGGCTTTAGCAAAGAGCCACGTCTTCAGTGCCTTTCTGAAGCACAAAACAGAGGGTTGGGCCTTCATTTCCAGGGGCAGGGAATTCCACCTAGTAGGGGCGAGATATGAAAACGCTCTTCCTCCCCACTTGGCTCTTCGAACGCGAGGCACCGACAACAGGCTCTTTCTAGAGGAGCGGAGGTTTCTACAGGAGCGTACGGCACCAGAAGGTCCTTCACCCCCGCCGTCCCATAGCCCCCTAGTGCCCTAAAAGTCAGACAAAGAGTCTTAAAGGTAATCCTGGCCTCAATCGGAAGCCAGTGTAGACTTTTCCTGGCAGTTGTGGCAGAGGACATCCTAGGGGCATCCAACACAAATTTGGCCGCCGCATTCTGGATGGTTTGTAGGCGTTGCAGCAAATCCTTATTAATGCCGGGGTAAAGCGCGTTGCAGTAGTCACACCGCGAGAGGACCAATGCTACTACAACCTGTTTACGGGCCTGTGGAGATAAGTAATGTTTGATCTTCCTAAGGATCTTGATGATACCCCAACAAGTAGCAACTGTCCTATTGACCTGCTTGGCCATAGAGAGGGTGTGGACGATCAGGACTCTGAGATTTCGAGCCGAGTCTGTGGGTGTGGGACACTCTCCTAGCGAAGGGGGCCACCATTCTGAGGACCATATATCCTTGTTCCCCCGAAAACAAGGATCTCGGTCTTCTCGCCATTAAGCTTTAGTGAATTGTAGACCATCCACCGCGAAACAGCCTCTATACAGTTCCTAAAGCTGCGAGCGACGGAGCTGACCGAGTAGGAGAGGGAAACCATGATTTGAGTGTCATCTGCTTATGACACTACCTCCATCCCAAACGATCTTATCAACCTGGCAAGTGGGGCCACATAGATGTTAAAGAGGGTCGGACTTAATGCCGACCCCTGAGGCACCCCACATTGCACAGGTGTGGATGGAGATAGGAACTCTCCTAACTTGACCCTCTGTTCCCTCTGGTTAAGGAATAAGGCCAGCAGACTCAAAGCCGGACCTTCCACCCCTATCTCCCTGAGACGTGATGTTAAAACCAGGGGAGACAGGGTATCAAAGGCGGCTGTTAGGTCTAACAGGACCAGAAGAGTAGTGTGGCCCTTGTCAAACTCAGTGCGAATGGTATCAAGCACTACAGTGAGAGCCGACTCAGTGCTATGGCACCTCCTGAAACCATGCGGAGAATGGTCGAGTAGCCCTGCAGAGTCCAAAAAGTTCGCCAGATGCTTGTTAAGATGGGTCTCCAGCATCTTTGCTGGTGCCGGGAGCAATGAAATGAGACGAAAATTCTTAAGAATTTCAGGATCTAATGTTGGTTTCTTAAGGGGGGCTTGACCACAGCACTCTTCCAGTGCGAGGGAAAAATCCCCTCCCGCATAGCCCGATTCATGATTTCCAGGAGCGGGGGCAGCAAAGTTTCCCTACAGTCCTTGAGGACTCTAAGAGGGCACGGGTCCAGAGAAGACCCCGACCTGGTCCCACTCAGAAGAACTTCCAACTCTTGGAGAGAGAGCGGTGGAAATTTGGATAAGCTTAGTGAGGGAGCCAGAACTCCATCTCCTATAGGGAGGGAGGCCGCCGTCACAGTGGGAGGCATTGAAGCTCCTTGCAATTCAAGGCCCATGTAAATGTCCATTATCTAGTTATGAAAGAATAGAGCAATCTTGTTACAGAGCTCTTGGGAACTAGGAATAGGGTCAGGAATTTGCAGAGTGCATAGGGAATCAACAATTCTAAAGAGGTCCCTAGGAGAGGAAAGGTTCGAGGTTAGATTAGAAAAATACTCCTGCTTTACCTTGATCACTTCCTCCTTATACCTTTTAAGAAGGGCTTTATGCTTTTCCCTCTCTTCAAAATCCCAGCTCACCCGCCAGCGCCTTTCCTGTTTCCTACATCCCTGCCTCAAAAGTCTTAATGACTCTGGGAACCAAGGGGCCGACGGTCGCTTCCTGGCAGAATATCGCAGGGAGACAGGGGCCAGCACATCCACAGCCGCCGTGATGGAACTGGTCAGTGCACGCGCCGCTGTGTTAACGTCCTTCGCTGTAGCTAATGCGGAATCGGGAATTAAAGGGGCTAGGGAGTCACTAGTAATCCTTTTAAAATTTCGCCTAGGCTCTCTTTTACTAAGACTACTCAGCTTCGTCCCTGCTAAAGGGCGCTTTAGTTCCAGAGAAACAGCTAATTGGTCAAACCAGCCCAGTGGAATAGGCACCCCTATAGTTAATCTAGAGTCATTTGAAAATACCTCGTCCAGGATATGACCCGCCTGATGGGTGGGACTTTGACTAGCTGCAGAAGACCACAAGCCGACAATGAATCCAGAAGAGTAACAGTTTCCCTTGAGTCCAGGTTTTCCAAATGAAAGTTTAGGTCTCCCAGAATCGTCAGGTGTTCACAGCCAAAATAAGGCTCCAATATACTCATCAGGTTCTGGCAGAAGTCTGTTCTCGATCCTGGGGGTCTATAGATCAAAATGCCCGCCCAAAGAGATACCACAGAGGAGTTTAGTGAGAAATGTAGGGCATGGAAAGTATCTGAAGGATCAGATAAGCTAGTAATGCGATAGGAGTGGGAAGTCTTATACAGGATCCCCAGACCTCTTCCTCTTCGTCCCACATGGTCCATACTGGCTAGCGCACATCCCTCAGGTATAGCGTCAACCAGCTCGGGACCCGAAGAGTCGGAGGCCCAGGTTTCCGTAATAAAGACCCATGTTGGTCTTCTTACCGCCACAAACTCACTGAAAGCAAGGTTATTCTTCACCAAGGATCCAGCGTTCAGGAGAAAACCTCTTTCACTAGTAGGGACAGGGGTAAAAACAGAGTTGCTGAGAGGACCTAACTTAACGGGACATACTGTTGAACCCATATCGGTGCTGGAAAAACAGTAACAGCATGAGGAATCTGATAGGGCCTCAGAAAGCCAAGAGAAATGACAGGTTAGCCGGGGGGGGGGTCTAAACGAAACTAGGTCCTGGTAGGAATATATGAGACCTACTTGATTGCCCCCTCTGAGTCCAGTTATGTTCCCAGCCCAGCCGTCCTCCAGCCCGTCCTCAGCGTGGACGGGCGCAGACGGGCTGGACTCTGGCGCTCCTCCGGCGCACGACCGGCGCTCCCACTGCGCGCAAACTCTGCGCGCTTGCATGGCCACCTTAAATAGATGTCTAGCGTGTCCAGGGACCACTAGCCCGATAACAAAGATGGTGCCACCGGGCGTCCCGTGTTACCCCCAAGATGGCCGCAGGTATAGAGAACGCACTGAACACCAGGGAGTTTTTTTTATTGCTACAAGGTGTGGCTTGCTAGACACAAAGGGCAGTCCAAGGTTGTATGCCTTGCATGCATCTCATAAAGTTTTCTTACGCACAATGCCTTGCAAATCTCAAACTTTAAATATTTACCTTGGCTTTCTGTGACGTAAACTTCTGAGATCCACAAAGTTCCTACCACCTACCTTTCCCCACTTCTCCTGATGAAAATTCTGCCTGATAAAAATGCTACCCTATTTGTATGACTTGGCCCGAGTGTCCCCGACAGGCACACATCAAACCATGGTCAATGATAGTATCTCTGCAAGGTTCCCATTGACTGTAGTTTGATGCTTGCCTGTTGCGTGCACTAGGCCCAGCCACATAAGTGGGGTAGCATTTTTATCAGGACAAGTGGAGGAATGGTAGGTGGTAAGAAATGTGTGGTTCTCTGCAGATTCCAGACCTTTCCGTCACAGAAATGTGAAAAATTTGTTTTTAGGGAAAGTTTGAGATTTGCACGATATTCTAGGTAATACAACATGATGAAAGCCACAGAAGTCACCCCATCCTGGATTCCCCAAAGTGTTCTAGTTTTGAAAAATATACTGGTTTGCTAGGTTTCCCTAAGTGCTGGCTAAGCAATGCCCAAAATTCAAAGTTATCCCCTTTGCAAAAAACATGTCAGTTTTGAGTGGAGAAATTTGATGTATCCATGTTGCGTTTTGGGCCATTTCCTGTTGCGGACACTATGCCTACCCACCCACGTGAGGTGCCATTTTTATCAGAAGGCGTGTGGGAGCGTAGAATAGTAGGATATTTAGTATTACCAACTGTATTTCACTGCATTTGTTCATTTAAATGTAAGACAGTCTGTAAGAATGAAGACACTTTGAAAAATACCCTCTAATTCATTTACTCATACAGGTACTCACAAATTCAGAGATGCATGAATAACCACTGCTCTTAAACAACATACCTTGTGCTCAATTCATAAATTCATAGGTTACCTTGATTCCTATTTTCACTCTACATATTTCACCATGTGAATTGGCCAATACTCAGTACACAATGAAAAACCATTGTATGGTGCAGCTCAGTTGTTGGCTCGAGGTACCTCGGGTTCTTGAAGAACTCACAAATCCTATATATCCTCGCCACCAAAAGGGTTTAGTCAACGTAATGGTACAATGTTTTTGTAAATCGGCCATTGTGACAAAAAGGTACAGATGAAAACATTGTCACAAATGGCTGTTTTTTCTACTCATTTTCAATAGTTCTTTCTTTCAACAGCTAAGCCCATATATACAAGAGGCCTCTGCTGCCAGAGCATCACTTTGTATGACAATCTAGTGGTGCAGGACAATTATATCTGAGGCGCCACAAAGCCACCCTGCGTGGCTTTGCATGGTCTCATAGATATGGAGTAAGGTTTGCGCTGCCTTGCCTTACTACAAGTCAAGGAGCAGTTCCATGGGGGCCACAGGCATCTTGAGAGGGAGCCCTCGTATCAGGTTTGTGTTGAGTGGATGGCGGGGTATAAGCAGGGATATACACAGATTAGTGACAAACTTCTTCCTAGATCTCTAGTTTGGCAGTCTTCTTGCACTATGAACTAATGATTTACCTGTTGTCTTAGACCATCTGTAATTTCCATGTAACAAAATATTTCTCCTGTAAATCAAGTTGATTTAGTGAGGGAAGTCTTTTTTTTTTAGTATTTGGAAGAGTTTGTGGAGGGTTATAAGGAAGATGGCTGCCTGTGAACGAAGAGAGCAATTGGCACGGTAGGGACCATAACCCAAAATGGCCATCACCTAGGGACACACTAGTCCTGCTCACAGGTAAGGATACAAGAGGCTGCAGATATCTCAATTAGTTGCATTAGGGAAGATTGTCAGTAAGATGCCGAGTATGCAGCAAAGATCACAAGGAACATTGACTGACAGTATTTCGGAGCTCTGCATTGAACGTAGCAGCGGTAAAAAACAGACAGTCACTGGATTCAAGCAAGCCTGGCTGAAGACGGCTGTAATGCCAGAAACCAGTGCTAGGAAGCTTGAATCCGGTCCAAGGAAGGCATGGCTTGGCTGTTCGGGCTGGACTGTTCCCATGAGGCACAGGGTCAGACTGATTTGCATATGGACTTGTCTGAACTGGGATGGCAGAGTGGACTAAAGAAGGGGGATGGATTAAACCCAGAACTGTTGACTGGGTGTGAGTGTTTGATTGGTTCAGATGCTCCGTCCATTACCACCCCCTTTTGTACCGCTTTGTTCGCCATAAGTTGGCAGGATATGCTCAGACGGGAGTTCCTTGCTCACTTTGCCACTGAATTCAAGCAAGCCTGGCTGAAGACGGTTGTAATGCCAGAAACTGGTCCTAGGAATATTAAATCCAATCCAGGAAGGCATGACTTGGCAGTTCGGGCTGGACTGTTCCCATGAGGCACAGGGTCAGACTGATTTGCATATGGCCATGTCTGAACTGGGGTGGCAGAATGGGCTAAAGAACGGTGATGGATTAAACCAAGATCTGTTGACTTGGTGTGAGTGTTTGATTGGTTCAGATGCTCCATCCATCACCACCCCCTTTTGTACCGCTTTGTTCGCCATATGTTGGCAGGGCATGCTCAGACGTGATTCCCTTGCTCACTTTGCCACTGGATTCAAGCAAGCCTGGCTGAAGACGGCTATAATGCCAGAAACCTGTCCTAGGAAGCTTGAATGCAATCCAGGAAGGCATGACTTGGCAGTTCGGGCTGGACTGTTCCCATGAGGCACAGGGTCAGACTGATTTGATATAGCCATGTCTGAAATGGGGTGGCAGAGTGGACTAAAGAACGGTGATGGATTAAAACCAGATCTGTTGACTGGGTGTGAGTTTTTGATTGGTTCAGATGCTACGTCCATCACCATCCCTTTTGTACAGCTTTGTTCACCATACGTTGGCAGGGTATGCTCAGCCGTGAGTCCCTTGCTCACTTTGCCACTGGATTCAAGCAAGCCTGGCTGAAGACGGCTGTAATGCCAGAAATCGGTCCTAGGAAGCTTGAATCCAGTCCAGGGAAGGCATGGCTTGGCAGTTCGGGCTGGACTGTTCCCATGAGGCACAGGTTCAGACTGATTTGCATATGGCCATGTCTGATCTGGGGTGGCAGAGTGGGCTAAAATACGGTGATGGATTATACCCAGATCTGTTGACTGGGTGTGAGTGTTTTATTGGTTCAGATGCTCCATCCCTCACCACCCCCTATTGTACCACTTTTTTCGCCATATGTTGGCAGGGTATGCTCAGACCTGAGTCCCTTGCTCACTTTGCCCCTGGATTCAAGCAAGCCTGGCTAAAGACGGCTGTAATGCCAGAAACCGGTCCTAGGAAGCTTGAATCCGGTCCAGGGAAGGCATTGCTTGGCAGTTCGGGCTGGACTGTTCCCATGAGGCACAGGGTCAGACTGATTTGCATATGGCCATGTCTGATCTGGGGTGGCAGAGTGGGCTAACGAACGGTGATGGATTAAACCCAGATCTATTGACTGGGTGTAAGTGTTTGATTGGTTCAGATGCTCCGTCCATCACCATCCCCTTTTGTACCGCTTTGTTCGCCATAAGTTGGCAGGGTATGCTCAGACCTGAGTCCCTTGCTCACTTCGACACTGGATTCACTGAAGAAAGCTAAGGCTCAATTTTTGGCAGACACGTTGGCCAAGGCCCCTAACAAATCGCAGGCATTGTTTAAAGTGGTCAACAACCTAGCCAAACCGTCTTGTACTGCTCCGGCCATCCCTGTCTCCCAGAAATTGTGTGACGCTGTGGCTACTGCGTTTGAGGAGAAGATTAAGAAAATCCTGAGTGGACTTCAGATCTCTGGTCAGCCTACATGTTTTCTGCCTCTCCTCGCAGAACCTCCTCCCGCTGAGACCCAGTTGTCCTGTTTTCCTAGTCCTTCCCTGGAGAAATTCTGCCTTCTGGCGAACAGTGTGTCTTCAGGCTCACCACTTGATCCTATGCCCCACAAGATCTGGAAGGCTTTCCAAACTGAGCTGTTTCCACCACTCCACGCCATTTGCTGCCAGTCACTGAGCACAGCATTAGTTCCTGATAGCTGGAAGAGGGCAATTGTTACTCCATTACTGAAGAAGGCTTCCTTGGACCCTTCAAGCCCGGCCAATTACAGGCCTATTTCGCTTCTGCCTTTTATAATAAAGGTTGTGGAGAAGTGGGTCACGAAAACACTAACCAACTTTCTGGATAAAAACTCCTGCCTGGATACTTCACAGTTTGGCTTTAGGCCAGCCCACAGCACTGAGGCTGCCTTGGTCACCGTGTTGGACGATCTACGAGCGCGAGTCGACATGGGCAAGTCAGCATTTTTAGTGCTGCTTGACATGTCGGCCGCGTTCGACACGGTGGACCATGCAGTACTACTGGACCGTCTCCAGAGCACAGGAGTAACCGGCCTGGCCTTGAGATGGATAACATCTTATCTCAGTGACAGACAGCAGGCAGTGGCATTACCACCTTTTCGCTCTGCCATGCAGCAAGTGGGTCAGGGTGTCCCCCAGGGGTCGGCAATCAGCCCGATCCTGTTCAACCTGTACTTGCGACCTCTGGTTGCCCTGATAAAGTCATTCGGCATATCTGTCATCAATTATGCCGATGACACTCAATTGATTTTTTCATTTGAGGGTACCAGGGCAATATCGAGAGACTCCTTCCACCCCTGCATGGCAGCTACAGCAGAGTGGCTGTGAGCCAACTCGCTTCAATTTAATGGATCCAAAACGGAGGTTCTCCACTGCTCCTTAGACCGTACCCCTCGTCCGCTTTCTGACAATTTCTGGCCTACATCTATTCCAGGTACGGTAGAGGCTGCTGAGTCGGCCCGCAACTTTGGAGTTTTGTTTGAATCTAATCTGCAGCTTGAGGCCTCTGTGAACAAAACCGTAGAGGGCTGTATGGGCGTACTCCGTGCCCTACGCAAGATCCTACCGCTTCTTCCCAAGGAGGCGAGGGCAGAGGTAGTGCGCAGTTCTATTCTCAGTCGATTAGATTACTGCAACGCACTACTTCTGGGAGCACCAAAAACCTTGATTCTAAAACTTCAGAGGATCCAAAATATAGCGGCGAAATTGGCCCTATCCCGCCCTCGATCTTCCTCTTCTTCGGGCGCATTAGCAGACCTTCATTGGTTACCCATCCAAGAGAGAATTTCCTTCAAGGCGCTTTGTCTCGTCTTCAAGGCCTTGCACGGACAGGGGCCGATGCCGCTCCAAAACCTTTTCTCCTGGTATCGTGCTGCCAGACCCCTAAGATCCTCCTCCGCGTTTCTGGTGACGGTCCCCAGGATCAATAGAGTGAGGATGGGCGGACGTGCTTTCAGCTTCACGGCCGCCACTCTCTGGAACACCCTCCCGTTGACACTGAGGGGTAGACAAGATTGTATTCCTTTTAAAAAGGATCTTAAGACCTTTTTGTTCCCTAGAGCAGTATAATTGGTAGCATGCCCGCAGGATAGACGCAGTCTCAGCGCCAGGATACCCTTGGGGTGGCAGCCGCGCTTAACAAGTAATTAAATAAATAAATTCAAGCAAGCCTGGCTAAAGACGGCTGTAATGCCAGAAACCAGTCCTAGGAAGCTGAATCCGGTCCAAGGAAGGCATGGCTTGGCTTTTCAGGCTGGACTGTTCCCAAGAGGCACAGGGTCAGACTGATTTGCATATGGCCATGTCTGAACTGGGTTGGCAGAGTGGGCTCAAGACCGGTGATGGATTTAAACCCAGATCTGTTGACTGGGTGTGAGTATTTAATTGGTTCAGATGCTCCGTCCATCACCACTCTCTTTTGTACCGCATCTGAAAAGTGCGTCGGTCAGGATCAGTATTGAGTGGGGGGGTTGGACCCCCTCACTGACTACATCCAAGGGCCGGTTGGTCAGAGAACTCTGTCTGTCAGAGGGTGTGGTGTACTGCAGCCAGCGACACCAAACGGCAAAGGCAAGGTGATATCTGACTCCAGCTACCGGTCTCATTTGAGCATCCTGCATGGAAAGTGGCAGCGGAGAGCAGATGGTCCATCAGGCAGGATCAGTGATTATCCCCAAGATGGCGGCAGGCGCCTTCTACCAGAGATGTGCAGAGTAAGCGGCACATTGACCCTGCAGCTTCTCGTACCAAGCAGCATAGTCGCGGCAGACTATGCTGCTACTATTTACGTGCAAGAGGCAGGAGTGACCCTGAATGGAGAGCAGGGGCGGTGGAAGGCAAATAATCCACCTGGCAGGGGCAATGGGTGGGATCAGTATCAGGTGAGGGACGGTCAGGTTCCCTCACCAAATGCCTCCAAGATGTCGGCGGACTCCCTCCTCCAGAGCTGATTGACCCCAGAACTCTGACCAGCAAAGGGTGCCACCCTCCAAGAAAGCACTGCACTCAACCACACAAAAACACAATAGGCGAGGTGAGATTCGCCTACTGCTACCGGGATTCATGCCAAGCTCTCTCACCCCGAGCTCAGGTCGTGAAGAGTCGGGACGGGCTCCATGAAGAAACCGGTCCAGGTAAGAGGAAAACAGTTGTTGCTCAAACCACAGTATTTCTGGAGATTGCTTTGCGGTAGGTAGTAGTGACACTGTTGCGGTAGTGCCTCGGAGGCTAGCATATGGGTATATGTTTCATTACAATAATAAATTACGCAGATTCTAGCTTTGGTATCAGCTCATTGTATAAATACTGGGATGATTAAGATGGACGAGGAGTTAATGCCCCAGTTACTTGCCGATAATCTTCAGTACTTTGAGTCCAGGTCTTCCTCGCCGCAGTATGGCTTCCCATCCCGCCCAGCCCTGCAGTGAATGGCTTCATTTTTTTATTGGAGGCTTTTGGAAACAGGATGTGGGTGTGGATGACTTCCTTTTTGTTCTATGAAGGGGGAAGAGGTAGTTGGCCATCTTGGAGGGATGGAAAGCTAGTAGGTTAACTTTTGGCTTTTGAGTTTTCTGTTATGGAGTCTAATGCTCATTGTGTAAGTTCTGTGGTGAGGAAGACCTAGACACGGAGTAATGAATATTACCGATAAGTGACCAGGGCATTACTCGTTCTGATTTCATTTACTTTTATGGATTAAGTGGACTTCCAGTTGCTCCCTCATGGTTTCCTAATTTGCATGTTTTGGATGTTTTTTCTAGATTCCCAGAAGAGATTATTGCAGTCAATAGATTTTTCAGACTGTGCAGTATACCTTTAGAAAGCAGGAGATGAGCTCCTTCAGGAAAGTCTGGTGTAAAAATATAGAATATTCCTCTATAAAGCACATTCTGAAGGGCTTTTTTGTTCTGGTAACTTTTGAATGATAACATTTGTGTGTGATCTAGTTTTGACTTCTGTTCAGAGGTTTAGCAGTTCTTACCAAACTTGTGAAAAGACTTCACTAACTGAGATTGGGCACAGTGACTTTGTACCGAGGCACCAGTATAAGAGATGTTTTCAGTGCATGTCTGACCATATTTTTGTTTTTTTGGATATTAGAAAGAACCTGTCACAGCTGAAGTGCAGTTGCTGGCTCATGGGTCTTCCCACTTGTAGTGTAGTTCCTATATTACCCATACAGAACCTGGGTGTTTGAATAATATAAACTGTAGGATTGGTGGCAGACTAACTCTGAGCACCCCACCGAGGATGTTAGCCTGTTTGCATTAGCTAGCTCACAGTGCCACTAGAATCTCCTCTTATCGGGGAAAGAATTGTTTCTGGAAACCTTAGAACATGACAACCCTGATCCCCCAGGATAGTGGAAAGAATGTACTACCTTTTGCTCAGTCACTCGTGCTCACTTAGTTTCTCTCAGAGAGTTACACAGAAGAAACAGTAGGGTGTGTTTACAATAAGTATTTATTACACAGTCGATCTTCTAGTGTATAATATATGTGCTGCGACAACCGTTAGACAGTAGCAGAGATATATGATCAGCAGTACAGTAAATATTATAGGATAGTACAGTTCTACGATTTTGCAATAGTCGTGAACATATATAATGCATGATAAAAGAAAGCAAGCTTACTCCTATGATGCCTATCTAGATTTACCTAACTGTACCAAGCATGTAAGTAGGTGTGAAGCCAAGAATCCCTGTAGGATTTAGTCTAACCCCATAACCTGAAGTGAGAGAGTGTGGGACCCCTCCTGTTCTCCAGTTGGACACCCGCAAAGGATGTTTAGACCACTGTCAGCTGGAGCGTCTGCATGCAGGAGCCTCAGCATCTCTGTTCAGTGTGTCGGCCCTGGAAGTCTCCGTTCCCTCTGACTAATACTAACAAGAGATACAGAAAGAATCTAGTGTTACTTTGTCCCTTGTTTCTTGTATTAGCCTTTGTTGGGTTTGAGGATGACATATGGGGTGAACCTTGTACGTAGCTACTATGCAGATGGATGTAGCCCTGCCTTGTTTCCAAGAACCCTTATGAAAATGTATTCATACTGTGTCAGTCTAAAGATGACATCACAGAACGTTATTATTCAGGGAAACCCTACTTCTGCGCTCAGGTATAGAACTAGGTAAACTTTCAATCCTAAAAAGCTAGTTATTGTGTAGTATAGGGGAGGTGATGTAGGTGAAGGGTTATGATGTTACGCAGGCCTATATTAGGGTACCTATATGAAACATGACAGGCTCACTAGTTCACAGTGCATGCGTTGAACTGATTGACTTTCCTTATGGACCCGCCTGAATTAGCAAGTGATGCTTCAAATGTTTGTTATCATTAACTTCAGTGGTGACAACTGGTCAGTGATGTAAACAATAAAATGTAGTATTCATCTAATAAACTGGCCATAAACCTTAGCTTTTTTTGCATGGTGACTGTTGCTGGTCGCTCATACAAGCCCAGTCAATGGAACAGTAACATCAGGCTTGTTCACCCCAAGGAAATCCCTCACCAATCTCCAGATAAAGTGCCTGAGTATGCTGCCTGACTTAAACGTGCGTGGCACGGTTTGCATGTAGCCCATTTTTCCTGTCAGACTCTGGACTCATTTCAAGGTCTATAGAGTTTTCTAGTCCACAAGCCCAACTTATTTAGGTAATGGGTACTGGCGAACATTTTCCCAGTGGCAAAAGTGTCTGGGCTGTGATGTGATCTAGGGTTGCATTGATGCCTGTAGGGTGGCGGTGAGAGGTTTGGGGGGTTGGCGGTAAGGTGGGTGTAGGGGAAGCAATGCATACATATCTAGTGGCCAAATTGCAAAGTGTGTAACCAGAAAACCTGGGATTAATCCTGGCTTCCATAATTAACCGAATGATGCGATCCTACGCAATTGTTTTATTTCACTTTCCCTCCCTTTTGTCCATTAAGTCATATAAGAAGGCCTTGAAATACGTGACTTCAGGATGGGTGCAAAACCTTCTCCTGTGTTTCATTGAATAAACTTTAATGTTGTTCATGCATAATAGTAGGTGCACAGACAAAATATCGACTCCAAAATATCGAATGGACAAAATATCGAGTTAAAAATATCGACAACAATAAAATATCGATAACAAAAATATCGTTGGTCAAAATATCGAATAAAATAATGATAAAAAAATATCGAGTACAAAAATATCGACTCAAAAAAATTAACAAGACAAAATATTGATAAATAGTGAAAGTAAAAAATATAGATAATATGTATAGTATGTAGAAAAAAGGTTAAAAAAAATAATTTTTTATTAATAGTAATATAAATTGTAGTTAATGTTTAGGAGCGGGATGTTGGGTTAATAGGGGATAAGGGTGGGGAGTAATTTAATAATAATTAATTAATTAATATATGTTTGTAAATGTTTTTAATTAATAATTAATTGGTAATTAATTAATATTAATTAGTTAATTAATTAATATAATTGTGTACATATTTTTATTTAGTAATTAATTGGTAATTAAATAATATTAATTAGTTAATTACATTAATTAGAGTAATTAATTTATATATAATTTGTTGTTATTTTTAATTCATTAATTGGGAAAAAATAATATTACTTATTAAATTAAATTAATTACAGCTAATGTGCTAATATATTTACTTTATTGTTATTGTTAATTAATAATTAATTGGTAATTAAATAATTAAATAATATTAATTAATTTTGGGTAAATGAGTATTTTCAGGGTTCAGGGTCAGTTTTTGTTTTTTGGGTAAAGGGGTATTTTTAGGGTTCTGGGTCAGTTTTCAGTTTTTGGGTAAAGGGGTATTTTTAGGGTTCAGGGTCAGTTTTCAGTTTTTGGGTAAAGGGGTATTTTTAGGGTTCAGGGTCAGTGTTCAGTTTTTGGGTAAAGGGGTATTTTTAGGGTTCAGGGTCAGTTTTCAGTTTTTGGGTAAAGGGGTATTTTTAGGGTTCAGGGTCAGTTTTCAGTTTTTGGGTAAAGGGGTATTTTTAGGGTTCAGGGTCAGTTTTCAGTTTTTGGGTAAAGGGGTATTTTTAGGGTTAAGGGTCAGTTTTCAGTTCTTGGGTAAAGGGGTATTCTTTGGGTTCAGGGTCAGTTTTCCCTACTGTTGCACCCACTGGAGTGGGAATAGTAATTTTAACCCCTACGCTATCCAATGCTTTCCCTACGCTTGCACTCTTTGGAGTGGGAATAGTATTTTTTACACTTCTGGTATCGTACGGTAATATAATAGTATCTTATTTAATTATAGTATGTTACTATATATATATGTTTTAACAAATAAGATTGTACATTTTTTTTATTATTTTCATTTAATATTTAATTATTATAAGATAATTTAAGTATTTTTAAGTATATTTTAGTAATTAAATTAGAATATTATTTTAATTTAACACTGATTTTAATAAAGTCGATATTTTTTACAACTATATTATTGTAAGCGATATTTTGTACTCGATATTTTTGTACTTACCTGTTTGTAGATACAAACTCGATATTTTGCAAGTCGATATTTTGTCCCTCGATATTATTTCAGTGATCCATAATAGTAACTCAGGCAACCCAAAGAGTCCACATACCAACTGACTTGCCTCTTAGTTCAATACTGGCATTGTTGTCATGGTGGGGGAAGAATTAATGTTTTTAAATTCATGTTCGAAAACTATCACCTTACAAAATACCACTTCACAATGCACCAATATAATCTGATATACTAAGGTGAAGCGGTTCTAAAAAGTTAATGAAAGAAACTTTTCGGGGCAAATTTACAAGCCCCTTGCGTTGCCAGTGCGTCACTTTTTGTGACGCATTGGCAGCTCATTTTTCTGCCCCATATTTACAGGAACAGGAAAAGCCACCCTGCGTGGCTTTTCCTGTCCTTGCAAATACAGCCCTTTACATGCAGCACTTTGTGTGAAAGTACCGTTCCATGGGTGTTGCTGTGGGTGTTCCCACGCAACACTCATGGAACCAGACACATTTCCAGATTTACGAGGAATGGTAATCGGTCTCTTTGTATTTTGAGGAGGCTTTATAATATTTCTTTACTTTTGCTGTAAGAAGTCTTTTAAATAAAGGTGTTCTTAAAATTAAGGGATGCAGGACACCTTAAGTACTTCCTTTCTTTAACTTTAGTTAACCTTTAAATAACTGTTTGACTGTTTATGTAACATCTTTTTAATGTTGTTCAGAGTCGAGTGAACAGCAGCCCAGTGCTGGTGTTGACCAGGAAGCCACATGCAAAGGGTAGAGGGCTGCACATTGCCAGTGATTTATGTCGCCTTTGGGTACCCGCGTTCCAGTCACATCTGTCTTTGCATACTCGCATTACTAGTCCCACTACGTCTTCGGGTGCCCACAATGCCAGTCCCACTCAGTCTTTGGATGCCCACAATGCCAGTCCCTACAGTCTTTGGATACCTTTAATGCCAGTCCCTTCCAGCTTAGGCTACCCAAAAGACCAACCCCACTCAGTCTTTGGGTACCCACGATGCCAGCCCTTTAAATCGTTGGATACCCACAATGCCAGTCCCTTCAGTATTTGGACACCCTTGGTGCCAGTCACTTTAGTTATTGCATACCCATGATGCCGGCCCCTAATAACTCTGGATACCCATTATGTCAGCCCTTACTGTCTTTGGATACCCTTCATGCCAGTCACTTCAGTCTTTGCATACTCATGATGCCAGTCCTACTCAGTTCTAGGATACCTATGATGCCAGTCCCTTCTAACTTTGGAAACTCATGATGCCAGTCCCTGCCGTCATTGGATACCCACGATGACAATCCCACTCAGTCCTTGGATACCTACATTGCCAGTCCACTTAGTCTTTGGGTTCCCCTAATTGCAGGTCCCTCTCAGTCTTTGGATACCAGCAATGCCAGACTTCGGATACCCACGACTAGTGATTAAGGAAAAAGTAGGGAGCCTAGCCTTGCCTTTCTTAGCACTCCACTGCTAAATGTTCTACAGTGAAACTTCCTACGTCCAAGCAGACCAATGTGTAGTGTTTTCCACTTAAGTTGGGTGCATTGACTTTAGGCTTTGCACCTGAATGCAAGTAGGACAGGTGGAGGGTCAGTCACATGTCAAGTATCTGATGAATTTGTTAACCACATTTTAAGTCCTAATGCGGTGAAAAAAGATTGAATGAGTTTTCGCAGTTGGGAGCTTGTAGTTCCCCTGTAAGTAAAGTGGTCCTAGTCACCTCTACACACATGCGTCAGAAATGTCCACATAGGCTGGCCTCCTGCTTCATCAATCCTACTGTGAGCTCTGACATGTTTACTTCACACACATCTGGGGCTGAAATCAAACAGCGAGTAACACCCCTTTCTTTTTCAAACACAGCAGCTTCTGTACTGAGGGCTACCTTTCAGAGAGGTAGTGCTCGCCAGGTTCTTTAACCTTCCTTATGGCTGATTTATAAGAATTGAGGGTTCTGCTCCTAAGCCGGGCTTGTGGTGCAGTGGTGCTTCTGAGGTGTGTCACCCTCCACAGCAGGTTGCACACACTGTAATGTCTGACCTGGGCTGGGGGCACTGTTGAGGTCACAAGAACTCTTTAAGGAGTCGGAAGCCACTAGCAGGCACTGTACAATCAGATGGCATCCTTTTCAATGTCCATAAATGGTTATTTACTCACTGGTCACTTTTAAGGCCATGAGTGTGGCAAACATAAGTTACCTTTGGGGTCCCCAGTCGAATGAACGAATGTGACTTATTTCTTTTTTCGTCCTTTCATTTACAGTTGTAAGTGGGGACAGAGACCAAAAGTATTTATGCACCTCTGCCCTCCCTGGGGACCCTCAGAGGTTGGAAATGTCAAAAGCTGTGTGTGATTCCATCGGTTCCTGCCAATTCCATTGTTTTCCAGTGCCTTACTGAGGCTTTGGACTAACCCTGGGCATAGTTCACGAAGTAGCGCTATGCGTAGCTACGTGAAGTGCACTTCGCACTACTAGAGCTACGCATAGCTCTACGCGAACTGCGTAGTACCCTGTTCGCACTGTGCAAGATGCCGTTTTTAATGATTGCACAGTGCGGACAAGTATCTGGCACTGTGCAAACATTGAAAACGGCATCTTGCACAGTGCAAGCTGTAGTTTTTTGCCGCTCTAATAGATTTTTACTCGAGCAGCAGCTTTCTCAACGCGGACTGGTAGTTTCTCATTGCGAGCGGTCGTGAGCATACGTGACCACTCGCAATGAGAAACCTGACCTCCCCGCGTTGAGAATCTCGCCAGGAGGTTAATTTTCCATGCTCGCGATCAGCAACTTGATGTTGCTGATGGCGAAAGAGGAAAAAGTCTCGCCAGGGAATTTTAGAATTTTTTTAGAATTTCTTTTTATTGTATAGTTAATAAAAACTCACAATATTAAGCAATAGATAAAAAGTCGCTGACTACTTAAAAAAACTTTTTTTAAAAAGTGTTGCACACTGATAAAATCACAAAGAGTCTATAGTAAATTAGTGTGTCTTTTCCTATTGACCGTGGCCTTAATACTTGTTGTTCTTATGGTTGTAAGGCCGTTAGAGAAGTCGCTATTCTCCTGATATGATTGATTGTTGCGCCCAACTGTCTTTTCATTTAATCTTTTGGGTGATTTCATATTTTATTGCGATTACCGTGGCTTTGGTTCTTATAGTCCTTTAAGTTTTTAAAGTCATTAGGGAAGTCTGCTTTTCTCCTGATGCGATTGGGTTATTCCACCCAAGTGTTGTTTCATTTAGTTTTTTGGCCACTATGTCGAAGAATTTGACTGTTCTACAGTTTAACTGGGTCTCTTCAGGGTTGAAACAGAGCATCACTGCTTGCCTGCAGGTTTTTATGGCCTTCTGGTGCCATATGGGCCGTAGCATGGAATGCCTTGTATCCACAAGAGCTTCGCAGATACAAATGATGTGTATAAGATCCTCCTTCGCAGATTGACAAAGCCGACATGCGTTTGATGGATTAGGCCTTTTCCTTGGTGCCAAATGACGTGCTATAGGTATGTTGCCTAAGCGCATGTTTAGGAACTTATTTTTTGTTTTTTGTATAAGGCCCATTGATAGATACTCTTGTGGCTTTGTGGTTCTGTACCCTTCGAGCACAACCCATCCGTGCGCTCTCTTGGATAGGGTAGCTCTATCCTCAAGTGAGGAGACCAATTTGGTGACTTTCGACACAGCTTTTTTAAAGGTCCCAAAATTCGTTCTTGTTTCCCAGAGCGTTTTTAATCCTAGGCTCTCCAGTGAGTTAGTTATGTAGGCCCTTGCAGGTGAAATTTCTTTGGCAGTAAGTTCAATCCATAGGTTGGCGTTTAAGGATCCTTGCTCGGCGTCTTTAATTTTGCACCAGCTTTTTATATATTGACCTTTCCTCTCCACAGATTGTTTCTGCAATCCAAATTCGAGACGAATTTGTGCGGGCGAAGAGTTTTTAGGAAGGTGGAAGATTGCCCTGTATGCACGGCTGATAGTATTGTCCAGAGTGCTTGCATCATTGCCCCGCATTGATTCACTGCCATAGGAGAGCATGGGCTGTAGGCGAGCTTTTATTACCTGTAAGAGTGGCACTAATGTCCTGTCAGGGAGAGCTTTCTGCAGGGGCCTTGTTGATAGTTGGAAAGTCATGCCCTTCCGGCGAATGGCCTCTAGTTGTTGCTTGAAAGAGCCATTGCCATCTGTTATGACTCCTAAGTATTTATATGAGGTCACCAGTTCTAATCTTTGATTGTCCAGAAACCATGCGGGCTTCCGTTTTTTGTTATGGTTCATTGGCATGACTTTGGTTTTGTTCAGATTGATTGTTAGGGAATTTGCTTTCGAAAATGCGTTCGTTCTGTCCAGAAGATTTTGGAGGCCAATAGGAGACCGGCTAATGAGGACTAGGTCGTCTGCGTAAAGCAGATTTGAGAGCGTAATATTTCCTAACCGAGGTGCGTGTGATGTAACTGTCTTTAGCTCTTCGGGAAAATCCGCGAGGAAGAGATTGAACAACGTTGGGGCTAGGACGCAGCCCTGTTTTAGTCCTTTGCTGGTCTTTATTTTTCTTGATAGATGTGTGCCAGATCCCAGTTTTATTTGGACCCAAGTGTCGGTATGTAACATTACCAGCTGCTGTAGGAGGGGACCAGGGATTCCCCAAGAGCTCAGCTTCCGCCATAGTTTGTGCCGATCTACATGGTCGAATGCGGCGCTGTAATCAATGAAGCACACGAACAGGGAGCTTTTTGCCGTTTTTGCTGCGTCGAACAATAGGGTTAACGCCATGATGTTTGTTAGGGTACCCTGGCCCCTCCAGAAGCCCGTCCGTGTGGCTGGGATGATGTTCTTTTTTGTTGCTCATGTTATTAGATCCTTCAGGATGAGGCCTGCGTAGTACTTTGCCTCTACATCTATCAGGGCAATCAGACGGTAGCTGCTTGGATCGATCCTAGCGCCTTTTTTGTATATTGGACTTATTATCGAGCCATTCCAGGATGTTGGTATTTTTCCTGTTTCCCTTACTTCATTGAATACTGGAGTCAAGGTAATGCTCCAAAAAGCTGGATCCTGTTTGTATAATATCGGAGGGATCCCGTTTGGTCCTGGAGCCCCCTCAAGTTTTCCCTTGGAGATTTGTTTAAGAATGATGTCTGCTGTTTCCTGAGCTGATGGTTCATTCTCAATTATTCTAGGCTCAGTTATCGTTGGACCGGCTTCGTCCTCTTTTGGGGTGTGGGACCCGGTTGTTTTCTTTTTGAGCGCCTGGTTTGCATTTTTGGTGAGTGTGACAGTTTTGTCCATTTGGTGGAGGGCTCCCTCTTCCAAATCAGCCCCTTTGGCTTTCTTCATTGCAGGGTCACATGTGTTAAAGTGAATTGTTAAATAGTTAGCCAGTCGGATTCCGGTATGTCAGAGTTGATGCCGGTTGTGGTCTGGCTGTTGGAGCCTGTGAATGGTCTTCCAAAAACTAGAGCTATTCTTCTGCTTTGAATTATGTAGAATTTTAGCCCAAAGTTCTTTGTTCAATTGCCTTTTCCTTTCCCAAGTTTTCTTTTGTAGCAATGCTTTTGACCTGCGAAGCTCCAGTTGAATTTCCGTGTTATTTGGATCTTGGCGGAGTTGCCTGAGGGTCTTTTTTATTTCAAGCTTGATGTTTTTTGTTTCTGCAGTTGTAACTTTGCCAAGCGTGAACCTTGTGGTATTCCTGTTTTGAGTTTTCTTCACTGTGGCATGTTTTTCTCCTAATACCGCTGTGAAGTCTTCCCAAAGAACGAGGGGATTGTTGGTTGTATTGGATATTTCCTGTATTATTGTTTTTGCACTGGTTGCTAGTGCTTCCATATCCGTGGTCTTACATCGTAATCGCTTATAGTTAGCGGTATATTCTGTACACATGCTTCTTGTTTCTGCTGCTTCGTTCTTACAGGTCAGGGCTAAGTGGGCTTCTAACAGCAAATGATCGCTCTGAGCTCTGTCTCCTATCTTAAATGATTGTAGTTTGTCATACAGCGGGAGTGTTACAAGCATGAAGTCAAGGTGGGATGAGGTGATTGACGAGTAATATGTTGGTGCTGGAGGAATATCCTCTTTGAATCGTCCATTGAGAACGCGCAGGTTCAATTGCTCTAGAGCTTTTACTAGCTGGGAGGCAGTGTTGATATGTTTGTGTCGGGAGGGGATTGATTGAGTTGGGATTTTCCATACTGTGTCCATATCCTGTGTCATGTCATCGGTTGCCGGTTCACCGAATAGATGGAGGTTGAAGTCGCCAGCCAGTAGTATGTTATCCGTTTCCCCATCCTCCATCAATCAATCAATCAATCAAAGCATTTATATAGCGCACTACTCACCCAGAGGGTCTCAAGGTGCTGGGGGAGGGGGGTCCGCTACTGCTCGAACAGCCAGGTCTTGAGTTGCTTCCTGAAGGCGAGGTGGTCCTGGGTCAGGCGGAGGTGGGTCGGGAGGGAGTTCCAAGTCTTGGCGGCGAGGTAGGAGAAGGACCGTCCCCCTGTGGTGGCTCTTCGGATGCGGGGGACGGCGGCGAGGGCGTGGCCGGTCGATCGAAGCTGGCGTTTGGGAGCGTAGAAGTTGAGGCGGCTGTTGAGGTATCCTGGGCCTTGGTTGTGTAGGGCTTTGTGTGCGTGGGTGAGGAGTCGGAAGGTGATTCTCTTGTTGACCGGGAGCCAGTGCAGGTCTCTCAGGTGTCCGGAGATGTTGCTGCGACGGGGGATGTCCAGGATGAGTCCTGCTGAGGCGTTCTGGATCCGCTGGAGTCTCTTCTGGAGTTTGGCGGTGGTTCCGGCGTAGAGGGAGTTGCCGTAGTCCAGCCGGCTGGTGACGAGGGCCTGGGTGACCGTCTTCCTGGTCTCGGTGGGGATCCACCGGAAGATCTTACGTAGCATGCGCAGGATGTTGAAGCACGACGAGGAGACGGCGTTTACTTGTCTGGTCATGGAGAGGGAGGAGTCCAGGATGAAGCCCAGGTTGCGTGCGTGGTCTGTTGGTTTGGGTGCGCTGCCTAGGGCGGGGGGCCACCAGGAGTCGTCCCAGGCGGAGGGTGAGGATCCCAGGATGAGGACTTCCGTCTTGTCCGAGTTCAGTTTCAGGCGGCTGTTCTTCATCCATTCGGCTACCTCTTTCATCCCTTCGTGAAGGTTGGCTCTGGCGGTGGCGGGGTCTTGTTAACTCTTGAACTAGTTCGTTTGACCCAGTCAGCTTATTCTTAGGGTGGATATATGTGTTTACGACGTGTAACTGATGGCTTCCTTGGTTATTATCAATTGTGAGTGATATTGCCTGTATTGCGTTCGGTGGAGTAATATTTATGCTTGATGGTGTGATTTCTCCAATAGCTGATATTGACGCGAAAATTGCCAGTCCGCCAGAGCAGCGGCCGTACTGTGATTCTTTGCGGGCCGGATGTGTCCAGGCTGTATATCCTTGTAGGGCTATGTCGTTGGGCTCACATGTTTCCTGGAGGAGGATCAAGTCAAAGGATTGCAAGTAGTTCGATATTTCAGGGTCCTCCAGTTTGCCGGCTAGTCCGTTAATATTCCAACTGCAAATTTTGAGTTTGTTTTTGTTTTTGAGGGAAGCCACAGTTTTGGAGTCTAAAACTGACTTTGTTTGTCAGTTGGTGTCGCTTCTTGTTATTGTGCGAGTTATTATTTCTTTACAAGGAGCTGTTTGTTGAAACATTGGATTTTGCGATTTCGCCAGGTATTTTCCCTGTCCTGGGGAGCGGCTTCGTGCTCCTTTAAGTATTGACTTGACCAGTGGGGGTCGTTCTTCCCTCCTTTCTTCGAGGAGCGGGGTAGGATAAGCTGGTTTTATTTCTGGTTCAAGCTGGATTCCCCACTGGGAGAAGCTGGATGCTTTCTCCATGAGTGATTTTGCTACCTCCCTGGTTTTCCACGTGGCCCTTGTTTTCTCATTCACTTGTGGGCGTTGTGCTGGGTGGAATTCGATTGAGAGCAGGTCCGAGGAATTTATAGGTTTTAGTTTGTCTATTGAGTTGATTAGATTTAGTATATTGCCCCTATTTAAAATGTCTACTCTTCCCTTGGATTTGTATTCGGGAATGAAGAAGATTGTTTCTGTGTCTATTTCCCTTGGGGGCAACGTTTTCTGATGGAGCTGTTCCTCGGTTACACATGATCCCTCTAAGAGTTTGATGTTCTGTTCGTTTGGTTTGCAGTTTGAAACATCCCACTGAGATTGATCGCTAGTATGCTTATCTTCGGGGTTTACGATGCATGGAGTCTGGGGGTTTTCTTTGCTAGGTGTCGTCTTCGTCTTCTTGCAAGTACACAGTGTTATAGAATTGTTCAGTGTCATGTCATCTTTGGTGGATTTTGGCTCATCCCGATCCTTTTTTTTTTCCTCTGAGTTTATATTCTTTGCCCTTGTGTGGCCATCCTGTTGTCCTAATGCCGGCTCTATTTGGTGTTGGCGTGTTAACTCGTTTCTACTTACAGTCTGTTTTCTCACTGGTTGGTTTATTGGACCCACGCTGGAAATGTGGGTTCCTAATCCTTCTATTGAGGTTCCTGTTGAGGGCAGTGGGGTTTCTGGTTTCAGTAAAAGGGAGTTGTCATTCCTTTGTAGCTTGCCGGTTGCTGGTGGCCCCGTGCCTTCCGGTGCTGTGGGATTCTGTTTTTCTCCTTGACAGTCCTCGTTAACCTTTCTGTTGCGCCCCTTCCTTTTTTGCTTACGACGAGCCTGTGCGTTCTGCGGGCTCCCAGGTTCATTGGTTTGTCCAGTTGTGAGTGTGTTCTGAATGGTCTTTTCTGCTGTGGGGGTGACAATTTGGGTTTGAACCCCCGGCGAGTTGAGTTTTTGCATGTTGACGATCTTTCCTAGAGGCCCTGCATTTGTTGGAGATGGCTTCGTCGCCTTTGGATTTAGGTCGGGCCTCTCCAACCTGGCTTCCGCTTGAGGGACTTTTGTGGTGTTTAGTTTTATTTCATCCAAAAGGTTGCCCAGCATCGTAGGTAATGATGATAACTTGTTGATTATTGTGGAGCAGGTACAGCTAGTTCTGTCTATTTCGGTTAATTTAACTGACTCTTGTCCTCTTTTTATGAGTCCATTGAGATCTGCCAGTTTCCTATCTATCCCCATTGTGGCCTCTGCTAGACTTTGCAGGACTGATAGTTGTAAGTCTAACTTGTCGGATTGATACTGTAGGGCCGTTGAAGATAGCTGTATTGTGTTGAGAAGAGTGACCCAAAAAGTATTGGCTGGGTCCATGGTCCTCTCTGAGAGCGAGTGTGAAATTTCTTCACTGATATTATTTATAGGCTGCCTGCCATTATATACTGCCTCCAGGTCGATCCATTCTTACGAGGCCAGGAAAGTCATATCCCTGGGTGAGGCGGATAAGTCTGCCTTAATTGGTGAGGAAATTTCGTGATCGAGTTTTAGCTCTTGAAAGTCGGAAGTCCTTGTGTTGCTGTGAGGTTTTGATTCTGTGGTTACGTGGGTGTTTTGAGCTTGGAGGTCCTCGATTTCTCGGATTTCTCTGATTTTTCCTCCTCTGGTGCTGCATCTTGAGTGGGTAGGGAGTAGGTTGTTATCGCAAGCTGGTGATGCGGGTTGTTTCTGGGGGACCCAGAGTTCCCATCATGCCCTTTTGCTTGGTTGTTCGATACAACGGATGTCGGTGGTGGACTTGTTAGTTGAGTTTCCTCTGAGCGTCCCGCCTGTGGGAGTGCCTGGCTGATGCGGCCTTCTTTTGACAGTGTCCTGAAGTATTGTTGTGCCAGGTTACTCCTGTTGACTGCTCCATTTCCAGTTGAGTTCGTTATTTCATTTGGCGTTGACATTGGTGCCGTGTGAATTTCCGCTGTAGTGTGGCTAGTAGTTCCAGGGCAAGCATTAGACTCACTGGCCGGTTGCAGAGGGGATTGGAGGCCGGTAATGGAATCGTTTGAGGAGTAGATTACGTTCCCTGGGTTTTTAAGGAAATTGAATTTTGTATAGATTTTTGGCTGGAAGTTGTATTTTGCTTCACTTTGTTGTCCTGACAGTTTAATTAGTTGTTGATTGTTTTTCCTTTTGTGGCTTCTGTGCCTCCCTTGTTTTGGAGATGGGCTATTTTTTGTTTTGTTATCTCCAATTTTTTCAGATGTTGTGGCGAGACTGTCCTCTGCTCCTAGTCTTGGTCCTTCTGCTGGCGCATCAAGTGGGTTGAAGCTGGATCCTTCGTCAGCTCCTTCCAGCGAGGTTTCGTACCCCTTTGTGTTTTCGGGTGCCTTTGTTCTGCAGGGGGTCAGCTTGGTCAGCTTGGTCTTTCCAGGGGACACTGGACTTGCGGATGTACTTGTGTTGTTCCGTTTCCGTTTATTTGGCTGAGTCGTTGGAGGTCTTCTTTCCCTTCCAGACCTCATGGCGGACCGCCTACGCCCTGTTCCCTCGGCCGTCAGCTGTCCGGCGGGCCGGTGCCAACCCTCGCCAACCCCACGACAGCAGAGACTACTGAGGGGGTACTCCACTGGCAAGGCTGGCAAGGCTAGGCTAGTAGTGCACCACTGCGCTTTTGCGGTCACGCCACGCCACCTCTCGGCCGCTCTCCAGAGCCGAAGCGTTGGTGTGTTGTTAGAGTTGGCGGCTCCTGCCGCGTTGGTGCTCACGTACACTCTCTGAGGTTGTAGATGAGTTCTTGGCAGTATGGCAGTGTGGCGGTGTGGGTGGCTCCTACGGTTCCTGCTGATATCCCTGCCGATATGCCTATATGCCTGCTGGAATGCTGAGTCTTTGTGCAGGCTAAATTGTTGCTGGGTTGTTGCGGTTTCTGCCATACGGAGAACTGCTAAAGTGCTGCCACAGGTGATGGCTACCGTGGGGAGGGGAGGGAACGGGGTTGATCGTAATGGCGGCGGCGGCTGGAGTGGTGGGGGCGGGGGCGGCAACCGCGGCTATAGCGGCAGGGGGAGGCGCAGGACGCGGCTGCCTCTACCAGGACGCCGCACTATTGCCGTTCTTACCGCTTGCTTGGTGCCGCTGTTCTTGCAAGCCGCCGCTGCCGCCGCCTACTTGCTCTGTTTTCGCCGCTATCCCCCAGCACTTCGGCAGTGCAACTCCTCAGTTCTCGAAAAAAACGCAGAAACCACGGTCAGCAGCTGCGTCCGCCCGCCTGGGAGATCTGGGCGATCTGGAATGCCGGCGTCTCCTTCCCCCTTCCTCCTTCCTCTCACTAGCGCCATGCCAGGGTGTCATTTTGCTTGCTTGCGGTCGCCAACTTGACGTTGAGGACTGCGAGCAAGCAAAAAATTACCTCTACGCTACACGTGTTTGCACTGTGCTACATGCAGTTTGTTTGGTGCGAAGTTGCGCAAATGGTTACTTTGGACAACATCTTTTTCCCCAATCACCATTTATAGTGAGACAGACAAGTGTTTGGCACTTGAACTGATGCCCAGGGCCTGATTCATGAAGCTAAACTTCTAACTTTGGACCTAAAGTCTAAGTTTAGAACTGGAGTCTCAGTTAAGACCTAAAGTCTAAGTTTAGACCTGAAGACAAAGTATACACCTGAAGTCTAACTTTAGACCTAATTCTATATTTAGATGTGAAGCCTAACTTTAGACCTGAAGTCTAACTTTACACCTGAAGTCTAACTTTAGACTTCTGGTTTAAAGTTAGACTTCAAGTCTAAAGGTGGACTTTAGATCTAAACTTACACTTCAGGGTGGGTGTGGCTTGGCCGGCAGCGATGGCGGCTGTGTTCCAGGCTCGCTCCGGCCAGCACTGTTAATATCCTGATCACATATCCTGCCCTGAGCGTTGCTAATTGACCACCGGCTGCCGGAAACCCAGCGCTTCCTGTTGGCGACCCTCCGATATCCGTGGGGGCTCCCGGAGCTTTGTGCGGCGACCCGAGGCGTGGGGGCGGCCTGGTGAGCATCCGAGAAGGCGGAGCCGGGGCCTGGAGTTCCACGCCTGGCCGAGGCTGTGGTTCTCGGGCCGGCAGTGGGGTGCTGGTGCGCCGGCTTGGCGCAGCACCCCTCTCATTATACCGCCAGGAGGAGGCTTCGCATTCCGGGAGTGCACGGCAGACGGCCGCGCTCCCTAGCTCTGCTGTTGGGGCCCTGAGTGGTTGGCCCAGCCGAGGGGGGCCGGGAGAACGGGTGCGAGCAGTTGACTGGCCCCGTGGAGGACAGCGGCCATCTTGAGTGCCCCGGACCGACAGTGGTGCCTGCAGCGGGCAGGATCCCTGGACTTGCCGCCTGCTGTGAGTGTGGCTGACAGTGCTGCATGGCTCTGCTGTAGGGCTACTGACTTTACTGGCCAGAGGAGGCGCTCGGAGGGAGGGGGCGAGACTGTCCGTGCGGCCCGGTGGTGATGGCGGCCATCTTCTGTACCCTGGGTGGAGCCGGGAGATTCGGTGTGCGGCTATCTGGTGACCCTAAGCGGCCTGCTGGGACGCCTGGCCAGAGTTCGGGGTCCTGGGCAATCAACATACTGGACCTGGCCTGTGGTGGTGAGTTGGAGGTGGCGTGGTGTGGGGCTGTGGGCACAGGGAGTCAGGAGGTGAGGGCGCCTGCTCTTCCCCCCTCTTCCCTCCCCAACATATTGCCTGGATCTCCCGTGGTGTGGTGGTGGCCCTGACTCTGGTGTACTCGGCGGCCTAATCGGGCTGCGGTGATTGTGGGTGCGGTGGCCACGGCAGACTGGTGTGGCTGTGTATGCGATCTGGTCCTGGAGAGGTCCGGGGCTGCAATCCGGAGGCTTGCGGGAGTGCGTCGGTGGTCGGTACGGGCCACAGTGCAGGGACTAAAGTAGGGTCCCATGGTGGAGGAGGAGAATTGGCTTGCTGCCTTCCCTATTGGCCCACCAGATCTCTGGTTTGCCGGCTCTGACGGGAGTCGGAGTGAGGAGTCCTATCGCCACACACATCATATAAGGCCACGATGACGCGGGATCGCACAGGTGGCAGACACTCTAAGCAAGTGACCCTTGATAAATTTACGGAGGCGGGCCAAGCAGCAGGTGGCGGGGGGCCACAAACCTCGGCGCCTGACAATGCGGCGCTGCTGGCAGCCATAACACAGTCCGGGGACATGCTGGATGCCAAGATTGGGGCCGTTGGGTCCTACGTTATGCTGCTCCGTCAAGACCTGAGGAACGCAGTGGAGAGGATCACCGGCATACAGACTCGCATTTCTGAGGTGGAAGATGACATGTCCGTGCTCAAGAAGAAGGTAGCAGTCATGGAAAAGATTCAAAAGGGCTTAGCTTTGAGGATCGAGGATGCAGAAGGGCGTGCTTGGCGGAACAACCTACGTTTCGTGGGATTTCCGGAGGGCTGTGACGGCGACAACGCGGAGCGCTTTCTGGCCCAGTGGCTGGAGAGCTGACTTCCCTTGGATGCTCTATCTCGCTGCTTCGTGGTGGAGCGGGCCCACCGGGCTCTCCTACAGAAGCCCCCAGCTGGAGCATGCCCGTGGCAAATCATTGCCAAATTTCTGAACTATGCGAACCAGGATACCATTTTGCGGCAGGCAAGGGTGAAGGCCTCTCTCACCTATGACAATGTCACCATCCTTATCTTCCGGGACTACACATGGCTGGTGCAGCAGCAGCGCCAATCTTTCCTTGCTGCTAAGGCCCGTCTCCGAGGCCTCAGCCTCCAGTATGCCTTGCTCTACCCGGTGCGGTTACGAGTCATCTATAAGTTCCGCACGCTGTTCTTTGATTCCCCGAGGAAGTCTTCCAGTGGACAGATGAGACAGTGAAACTTCGAGTCAACACGTCCCAGGGGGGAGAATTAGACTCCTGCTTGAGTGGAGTGGTCTGCGGGGGCCTTTGGAGTCAGCGGCGCCACCGCAGGGGATCGAACTCTGGTTGCAGCTCACGCTCTGGATCAGTGCCTCGCCAAGGGGTCCCGGCACTGGAACAGCAGTAGGAGGTGACATGAAGCGTGGAACTCTCGTCTAGAACTTTGTAGGTAGTAATCATGGACGCTCAGGCGCTCAGGTACCAGGGGGCTGGGAGCCTGCCCCAGCAGGAGTGGGTGGGAGGGAGTGGGAACCCCGTTTTTATGGGTTGTCACTTGGGGATCCATTGGAGGGGGTGGTTCTTGTTCCCCCATTGGGGACTAGGCTGCGATCCGACCGCGACAGGTGCTTCCATGTTTGGGAGGTACAGGGTGGGGGCTGGAGGGGGGGTTTGGTGTTTGGGATCGGGGCTGAGGGGATTGTTCGCTCATGTTACGCTGCTATATGTTGGTCATATTCTTTGCATGCTGAGTCACCAGGACACTAGTAGCTTCCACAGTAATATGGTCCTATGTCCGCTGCGGAGGGGGAGGGATGGGTATGCCCCGGCTCCTTGCGTATACTGAGTTGGAATGTGCGGGGGTGTTGGACAAGTTGAAAACGGGGTGCGGTCTTCCCGTATGCAAAGAGGGCGGGGGTGGACATATTATTACTTCAGGAGACACATCTGCTCGGCACGAAGGCACTGTGCCTCCAACGGTTTGGGTTCACTCAAGTGTACCACTCAGGCTTCACGAGGAGATCTAGGGGGTTGCTATTCTTATATAGCGTCGGGTTTCCTATGTGCATGATAGACTCTGGACTGACACACAGGGCAGATATGTTTTTGTGCAGGACAGGGTGGGGGGAGACAGGGTGACCCTAGGTAGTGTAAATGCCCCGCCACCACTGCATTGGCCCCTTGTGGAGAAGCTTATGTCCCTTTGGGGCGCCAGCCTGATACCCTTTCGATTGTAGGGGGGGACTGGAATGATGTCATGGACCTGGGCAGTGACAGGTGGCGTAGTGGGGTGATCGATGGGAGAGGGGGGTGGGGGTCCCCACCACCAAACTATATGCTCTGGCTACAGGCCTGGATTGGACGGATGCCTGGAGGTACCGACATGGTTCACGGAAGGAATACACATATTTCTCAACGGTACACGACTCATTTTCCAGACTAGACTACATATTTGTTCCAAGGGGGCTGGCCCATAGAATCCTATTGCTGGCTATTCTGCTGAGAGCCTTGTCCGATCACTCACCAGTAGCCTTCACATTTAGTGTAGGCCCGGCCAGACAGCCGTTTCGTTGGCGCATGTCTGGGTAGCACCTGATGCAGGACGACTACAGGGAGCACATGACCAAAAAATTGGATCATTACCTGATATCAAATGTGGGCTCCGTAGATTCCCCAACTACCTTTTGGGAGGCTTTAAAACCCACTCTGCGGGTGTAGACATTGTCTGGTGCGCCGCAGCCCGTAGGGAGTGGCGGAGAGATTTAGTGCAATGCGAGGCGGCCCTGGAGGAATTAGAGCGTAGGAGTCAGGGGGGGGGGGGTGGACCCGCCAGACGACAGTTAGTTCTTGCCCAGCAATAGTACACCGCGGTTCTAAAAGAGGAGGCGCGACAGGCTTGGCTGGCCACTCGTAGTCGGTTATACCAGTGGGGGGACAAATCATGCAGGATGCTACACCGCCTGTGTCAGGGCACTCTTCATGCCCAACCGCTGCCCCAAATCACAGGTCCTGGGGGGGTGCCTATATTCGAACCCCCAGCAACTGCAGAGAGCTTCGCTGCATATTATGAGGAGTCCACCGCTCCGTCCGGTGATGGAGGAGGCGCGTGAGGGGGGTGTCAGGTTGGGGCGAAGATCATACCTCTGCCTTCTGGCCCATCTTTCCCTCCCACTCCCCAGAACAGGGGTAAATGTAAATGTAAATCCAGTACTTGTATAACGCACGAATCACCCCTGAAAGTGAATCTCGGCGCTGGGGGCTGTAGGCCCCCAGCGCCGAGATTAGGCTAGCTATTGCCCAGAGTTGCATGGTGCTGGGCAGACCCCTGCCGCCGGAGCCAGCAATTGAACTGTGATCCCCAGCGTCCAGCGTCAGTTATGTTATGTTATATGCACTTGTAAAGCGCTGCTGTTACCAAAAGAGGTGTCTTGGCGCTAAGGTAAAGTATCTACTGATGAATGTTGGGAAAGAAAACTGTAAACTCAGGTAAGCACTTAATCTGTAAAAAGCCAGGTTTTTAAGGCCTTTCTAAATGCCATCAGATTAGTCTGGTGTCTTAAGTGGAACGGAAGGGAGTTCCAGGCGGTGGCTGCGTTGGCAATGAAGCTTCTGCCGCCCCAAGAGGCCTTCTTTATCCGATGGGTGACAACCAGTTTGGCCTCAGATGAACGGAGAGTTCTTTTAGGTATATACCACTTAAAGTGTTGCTTCAGGAATTTTGGTCCTATTCCGTGCAGTGCTTTAAATACTAGGCACATGGTGCGCTTCCTCATAGGCAGCGAATGTAGGACTTTGATTGCGCCCCTGATTGATGCATATTTGGGTGTTCCTGAAAGAAGTCTTGCAGCTGCATTCTGCAGGATCTGAAGTTTATTCATTAGGCCTTCTTGTAGCTTGAGGTAAAGGCTGTTACAGTAGTCCAGCTTGGACATAACTAATGCTGTAACTACTGTTTGTTGGGCTTCTTTAGGAATTAGAGGCATAATTTGTTTACAGGCTCTAAGAGTGAACGCAGTCGAGGATGCTACGGAGTTTACTTGGTCCTTAAAACTGAGTGTGTCATCTAGCCAGATGCCCAGGTTCTTCACTTTCCCTGTTGGAACTGGCAGTTGCCCTAGTGCATTCGGCCAGCAGTTTGGTGTCCAGAAAACTGAGTTGTTCCCGAATAGTACCACCTCAGTCTTACTGGAGTTTAATTTCAAGCATTTGTTAGCCATCCAATTACCTGTAGCATTCATGCTGTCATGGAGTTTGGCCGCTGTATCTTGCCATCCTTCTGGTTGAATAGCAACAACGATTTGGGTATTCGTCGGCATAGGATGTTAAGTTGAAGCCAAACGATTCATAAGTGGCGCAAGGGAGGAGACATATACATTAAATAAAGTCGGGCTCTGTGAAGATCCCTGCGGGACTCCACATGGCAGTGAGAAGGCCTCTGCCTCATATTTGTCTAATTTTACAGTTTGAATTCTATCAGAGAGAAATGATTTTAAGAGTTTTAGGGCAGTGCCTTTTATTCCGATCTCCTCTAATCGGTCTATCATTAGTGCATGGTGTACCGTATCAAATGCGGCCGATAAGTCCAACATAATGAGAGCTGCCCTGCCCCCTTGATCCAGGGTAGCTCTAATTTCCTCCGTGGACTTAATGAGGGCCGTCTCGGTGCTGTGGCCTTCTCTGAACCCATGTTGGGTGGGGTCGAGTGCCTGAGTCAAATTGAGAAACTGGTTAATTTGGTTATTCATATATTTTTCTATTAGTTTAGCCGGGAGGGGGAGTCTAGATATCGGCCTAAAATTGTTTGGGTCATCAGGGCTCAGATTAGGCTTTTTCAACAATGGTAATATAGAGGCATGTTTCGATTATCTAGGAAAATATCCTTCTTTGTACATTAGGTTAAAGATGGAAGTGAGTTTATACGCCACTGTATGACCAGCTAGTTTTAACACTTCTATCGGACAGAGGTCGAGGGGGGAGCCTGATTTGGTTTTAGCCAACAATTTGTATGTGTCTCCATTTGAGAGAGGACTAAAAGAGGTGAGTTCAAGTTTGGTATTTGTATTTGGAGTTATGCTGGAATTGACAGCCAGCTTAAGTGAGATTTCCTTGGGTAAGTCTGAGAAAGTTGAAAAAATGGTGTTGACCTTGTCAAAAATCAATTAGCTATTCTGTTGCATAGATCTTGACTTGCCGGGATAGCTGGGGCTTTGGGGTGAGCCAGGTCAATTACTGTTTTGAAAAGTGTTTTGGTGGAGTTTTTTGCCTCGTGAATCATGTCCGTGTAGTATTTTTGTTTAGTGTTTTGTAACAGTTGTTTGTATTGTGCTTGACATATCTTGTATTCTTTTTTAGCGTTATCATTATATCCCTTCCTCCAAATTCTTTCCAGCTGTTTACATATAGGTTTCTGATCTTTGAGCTCCTGAGAGTACCAGGGCGCCGATGGACGTATTCTATGGTGGTGAACAGTTTTCAATGGGGCTAACTTCTTCCCTGCTCCATCTAGCCAATAAAAATAGGATTCGGTGGCCTGCTCTAAATCAGTCGGAATAGGGGTGTCTGTGGTGGTAAGAAGATTATGAAAGTCTTCCCCTCCTATGTTTTTCCAAGCTCTAGCTTCAACATAGTTATTCAATGGTTTATTAACAGGGAGATCCGGAATGGTAAGTTTAAAAAGAACTGGTGTTTTCTTCTGTACCCTGCTGTGGCCATGGCGAGCCCTCCTTCCACACTTGGTCCGTGTGCCTGCGCTGATCGCTAGACGTCTTCCCTGTCCAGAGACTCCCCCCGCTGCCGCTTCCTGACATCTGCGGCCGCCGAGCGGGGGACTCCGTTGCCCATGATCCTTTGCTGAGGCGCCGCCTGACGACGTCATCTCTGCGCCCGGAGGACATGTAAAACTCCCTGCAGCCCCCGCGTCGTGGCATCGCGCACGGGCCTGTGCCGGGCTAAGCCCAAGCAAATGGCGGGCCCTCTGTGGCCCTCAGAGGCCTGAGAAGGCCGGGCTTGGCCATATCCTTTGGTTTTTAATCTTGCGGACAACATTGCCTACAGGACGATAAGTCATAGCCCCTGGCGTACCTCATAAAGCCTTTTATTCCTATATTGGTCTTAGAATAGCTATTGTCGGTACTGTTGTGCACACTTGATTTGATCCTGGACTTATTTGTTATATACTGCATAAAATAGGGGAAACAGCTATTAGCTATGCCTAAAGGTCAAACAACTAGAAGGAAGTCACTGGCGGGTGGTAGTATATTAGGCACCATAGACCAATTTCTGACGAAGGCTGCCAATAAGTTAGACCACGATAAAGCCCTGGCTGAACAACGCTTGTCAGTAGAATTTCCTTCCAATAAACGCTCTTCCCTAGGCTCCCTACAGTTAGCAAATTCGCCCCCCATACTATCTAGAGATAACATCGTTAGGGATGATCCAGGGATCCCCTTACTCCTTCAGGATAGCTTACCTTTAACACAACCTCTACAGGGGGAAACCATTGACACAATAAACCTAGACCAATCACCTAATCCCCCAAGGGAGGATCATCCACCCCTGTCAACACCGGGGAATAAAGTCCGGCTTAATCATCCACTGAAGGAAAATCTTTCACACTCCGGACAGGGGGCCACTTTAAAGAGAAAGAGGGGTGGGGACACACATTTAGGCAAGCGTGCAAAAATATTCAGATCATCCATAGACCCGAGCAAGAAGCAAGCCTCAGCCCAAAAAATGTACTCCCAGGGGGCACTTTAACTGAGGGGGTAATGGAGGATTTGGAAATGCTCATTAAATCCCTCATGTTACCCCTCATGGAGAGAGTCAAGAGGCTGGGAGATCAAATGACTCATTTACTTGAAACTACTCATTCAAATGAAGAGGCTCTAAAACAACTAATTACCCAGAATACCCCAAACGTACCTCAGTGTCCTTTATCAGGACCAATTAAGCCCCACGAGAGACACCATTAGCGGGACCTTCGAACATGTCTATCATCAACAACATAGCAACGACAAAGGCACCTCCACCACACTCGGTTTCAAACAATTGTGGGCATTATATAGATCTACCACCGGAAGCAGCCCACTATGTCATCATCCTGACTGGAGTCCCAGTGTTAGTTGAAGGTAGGAAAGAAGCCCACGAAAATCTTAAAAATAAAGTCATACACTGGCTGAGCGCCAACAGACCTTTGCCTTCAAATATCAATGGCGATATAGTGTCCGTCAGGAGACGAGGTTGGGTGGGCCCTCGACCAAAAGACATTGAGGGGGATATCGTAATAATCAATTTCAGGGACCAAAGAGTTGTCACCCATATTACTGATTGGTTTTCGGGGAGAGGTGAAGGCGGCATATCACCACGTGATTTGAGCTACTTTTATCCCAGAACTCTATTGACTCGCTCAAATTTCGTGCCAATACCGGAAACACGCAATACCCAACATTCATTTAACTGTAATACCCATATCCCAACATCGAGACCACCCACCTCTAAGACACCCTCACTTTTCTAGTCTTCACGAACAGATAGGCTACTATTTCCTCACTTTAGTAGGCACCGACATCCGAATTACAACTGGCAATGGAGTATTCCAGTATGTAACTCATTTGAGCCATTGTCAGGCCTAGAGGACTTAGATTGACAACGGATGGCCACCCAGGTGTGCCAGCCATTAGATTTATCCCCTGGTGTTTCTGAACATCAAAAGGGTCTTGGGTGCTATCTCCTATCTGCTAGATCTAATATTAACATTGCACCCGGTGAATTTATTGAAGAAGGGAGGCCCAATTCTCCGCTGGTGAGGGAACTAGTTACACCATTAGCGGATGTTCGGGCACAGTCTGAAGATCCATCTATCATACCGCCTCCCACTCTTAGGGAAGAAGAAAATACAGACTTCCCTATTCATACTGCCCAAAATCCGATAATTTTGTCTCACTTACTTCTATCTTGAAATGTGGCAGGTCTGGCAAATAAAATTGGTCAACAGTCTTGGCGATACTTAGTTGATAACTATACGATTGTTTGTTTTCAGGAAACCTGTGCCTTAGACCCTGTTCATCTATTGGGGTTTCAGACCTTTCACTCACCAGCCTTGCCAAGCTCTCAGGGCAGAATAGTGGGGGGTTGTGCACATATGTTAGCAACGTTAGTGGGCTTACAATTTTAAGACACCTTCCAACCGAACACTATCAGATCCTAATCCTTAGATGGGGCAATTCCATTAACATGATTTTAATTAATTTCTATAATAATGTGTCTACTGATAATTTAGATAGAGTTATAAACAACCTGATTTGCAGTGCCTCCTTCTGAAAGGAAAGGACAGGGGGGGAGTCTTTCCTGGCATGGCTGGGTGATTTCAATTGCAATATCTGTCAGGACGGATCGAAGGGCATTTGCGGCCTCGGGAACCTTACTGATGACAACCCGAGTCATTTCAGCCACTCTAAACAGGGTGATATATTGAATAACTTGCTGTTTTATTTTAATCTCTCATATATTAATGAGCTATGCTCACCATTAATACAGTTCCAGTCAACCTACCACGGCAGAGGGTGTAACTCCACAATAGACTTCACCCTTCTTTCAGAACGCATGCCCATTTAGTAACATCATGGGAAACGCTAGATGATATTTATGGTGACCACTAACCAATTTCATTCTCCATAAAAAAGTCCGAGCTAGAGTGGTCCCAGAGGGATAACAGCACCCTTTATCAGCAACCGATTACCCTTGCTCGGAAAAATGGTTACACCCTTAAATGGGATAAGGTTGACCCAGCGGGACTATTATAAAATTTATTTTCGACAATGAGGAATGAAATTTACGTTTGCCTCTCTCTAAATATTCTAAAATCCTGGGCTCCTTTTCAAAGATACAAGCAACTTTAAAACAGCTATTGACCAGACAGTATCGTTCAGACTCGAACCGCCCAAATGGCTGGTTCGATCATAACTGTACTACTGCACTAAAAACCCTAAAACAGGCTCTCCATGCTTCTTTATGACAATGAAATTTCCTGTAACCCTGTACCTCCTGCTTTTGCATCTATGTCTGGCGATAAAAGAAGTGCTTGTAAGGGAGTTTTCCCGCTGGGAATTTCTTTTACTTGCAACGAGGTTATCATGGCAATAAAGGAGAGCCCTTCTGGTAAGGAGTCCGGCCCGGATGGTATACCAATTGATGTTTTTAAATCTGAAATCCACCTCTGGGCCCCCCTTTTAACTAATGTCATGAATAGTGCTAACTCTTTTGCGCTTATATCAACTTGGACCGAGGTCATAGTGGTCCCTATATTTAAAAAGGGCAACAGACAAGATCCAACCTGCTATCGACCTATTTCACTTCTAGACGGCTTAATGAAGGTAGCTTGTCGTATTATTTTAAAGCGAATTCAACTCTGGGCTGAGGAAGGTAACATTATATCTAATCTCCGATACGGCTTTCGTACCGGTATGGGAACCATCGAGCAGAGTTTAAATTTACATCTTTTAATTTCCAAGCACACCCAGGCCAGGAAAGGGAATCTCTTCATTACTTTTATTGACCTGAGCTCTGCCTTCGACTGTGTGGACCACAATCAACTTTGGTCCACACTATCTGACCTGGGCATTGATGAAACAATACTTAATTTCATCAAGGAATTATATAGGGGTGCCGGGGCTAGGGTGCGCTTTGGTAAGCAAGGTGAGTGTTCGTCAAAATTTTCCATCAAGAGGGGAGTGAGACAGGGGTGCATTTTAGCACCCCTGCTCTTCACCCTGTATATTAACTCTATTGGCGACCACCTTAAGGGCTTACCGTACGACTATCCTTCATCTCAGGGCCAGCCTGTCCCCCTACTCCTATACGCCGACGATGCTGCCATCATGTCGCAAACCAGGCTAGGCCTACAGAGGGCGGTCTCAAAATTTAATAACTATATGAAAGATAAGGGATTAAAAGTCAATACCACTAAAACATACACTATGGCTTGTGGGCACGGCACTAAGAAAACACCCTGTTCTATATTCCTTGAGGGTAGGAGGATAGAGACAACGGATCACTTCCCCTATCTCGGAATAGCATTTGATAGGAAATGCACTTGGCACACCGCAGTGAAAGCAAGAAAATTAGCCTTCTCTAGGGCGGTTGGTGCACTGCATAACTTTGCGGCAAGACTTGGGGGTAGACCAGTTAAGGAACTGATCTCAATATATCAGGCCAAGGGTATATCTACGGCCACTTACGGATCAGGTATTTGGGGTATTGAAAATACAACATCTATCCAATTAATTGAAAATAATTACCTCAGATATTTGCTGGGAGCTCCTAAATCCTCTGCAAATTACCTTATCCACATTGAATTGGGTCTACCCTTTATTACTGATGCCATAAAGATTGCGCCCATCCTCTTATGGCATACGGTCTGGGTCACCCCGGAGACAGCTTTTAATCGTAAATTAATCACTGACTGTCTTACCCTTGATGGTGTTAGGAATATTAAATGGTTGTTTTATGTGAAAACTTTGATGACCGAGTTTGGCCATCCTGAGTTTTATTCGAGACCGTCCAGCATGGAAGTGATTGCCAGGAAATCACTGAAACAACTGGCTATGGATCATCGAGTTAATAAAAGATGGCCCACAGAAAAACTTAAAAACTCAGTCTTGGCTTTTCAGGAAATCACTACTAACCCAGGGCCCCAATTGTACCTTGTAAGTGATTTAACCTGCTATTCGAGAATGCTACTGTCACGGTTCAGGTTTGGAACTTTTTTTTCGTATAATCACCTTTCCAACCTGTAACAACTGGTCGAGGAAATTGCCCACTTGCCCTTGTAATGACTTTATCCCCAATCAAACTTACACTGTATTTTATTTTGTAAATTTTATGCAGTTCCACAGAGTATTATTCTGAAACCCATCCTCAAAGCATGGGGCCACTGCTCATGCAGAATAACCTATGTTAGACTGCAACAGTTAGAAAATGACACTGTGGCACACGCTATATCTAGTTTTTTTTAAATTACAGGTTAAGTTTAGAAACTCTATGTAAAGAACTGTATTTTTGCACATATTAGTATTTTATACTTTTTATCAACCTGTTTTTATTAACTTGGAATTGCTCTGATTGTGATAATTATGTTTTTAAACGTACTGTACTTAATTGGCACTTTCGGATTGTATGTTTAAACTTGTATGCTTTTATGAATTCAGCTTGAATTACGAATAAAGCTTTTTGAATTAAAAAGAACTGCTGAATGGTCTGTCCATGTGAGAGGGAGTGCTTTTGTAAAGGCGAGTGAGGGTATGTTAGAAAAAATCCCATCTAGGGTGTGACCAGCTAGGTGTGTAGGTCCATTTACCCGTTGTTCCAGGTCTCCACCTGACATGAGGTCAAGAAGGTTGACTGTATCTGGGTCGTGGTCTGCCTCTAGGTGAAAATTGAAATCACCTAGCATTGTAAAAGAGGGCATATTAAGCCCAACCTCTAAAATCTCGCCTTTGTGGGCAATAACCGGTTTTCGCAGGCCCGGAGGTCTGTAAATAAAGGAGCCTCTGAAGGAATCCTGATGGGAGATCTGAAGACTGAACTCTAGTGCTTCACATCCTTCATTTATTAATGGATTAAATGATGAAGTAATAGAGTTATGGTGTATCACTGCTAGTCCACCTCCTTTTTTTTGATTTTTGCTGAGGGAATAGCAGATATAATCCGGTGGTGTCGCTTTCACTAAGTCAGGGCCTGAGGCTGCGTCTGCCAGGTCTCTGTAATAAAGGCTAGCTTAATATCTTTGCTTTCTAAGAAGGTGGCGCACTCAATGCTGTGCTTGACCAGTGATCTAAGCAGGACACAGTTCCACGCCGTGTCCTGCTTAGAGACGCCAATCTTCCTGGTCTGCCCTGTCACCGGGAGCGAAGTCAACTCAGGGATTTCAACGTTGCATCCTGGGCAGATCTTTGAGGTGTGATGGCACCCATGTTCAGGTAGATAGATTCTGCAAGATTCCTCTGATTTATTTGGCTGTAAGGCCCTCAACTCGCCACTAGAGTATATAAGCTGCGGGTCATTTTCTGATGTCTTCTGCACATGGTGGTTGAGCGCGGTATGAGCGCGGACGGGCGCAGACGGGCTTGCCTTTGGCGCGCCATCAGCGCGCCGGCGGCGCGGACGGGCGCAGACGGGCTTGCCTTTGGCGCGCCATCAGCGCGCCGGCGGCGGGCCCGCTGCGCGCGCCCGCTGCGCGCGTCCGCTGCACGCTCGCTTCGTCATCAGCTTAAATGGGGTCTCGGGCTCAAAGACTAGCCCGCTAAACACAATCCTCCCCCAAGATGGCGGCGAGTCCCGCGAGGGATGTGCAGCGAACTGGAGTGTTTGCTGTCTTTCCTGAAGGTGGGTACTAGAACTGTGCAAATGCGCTGGTTTAAAATTCCTGATCGAAAATTAAAAGCCATAAATGCCTGTGAATTAAAACAAAGCCTAATGGAGGGAAATAGAACTGTGCAAATACGCTAATTTAAAATCCAAAATCGATGATAAAAAAGCCACAAATGCCTGCAAGTTAACAAAGAAACAGTCAGTGCAATTACAGCGAGCAAGCGGTGGGTCTGTCTCTCCCGGCTGTGCCTCAGGAGGACTTTACCTTCACCCCGGCCGTGGCGGCACACCTCTCCACACCTGTCCGAGTCCACTTGAGCTGGGACTGAGGCTTTGGCGCCAGCCATTGGGAGTGACACACTCCGGCCGCCGGGGGAGGTGGGGGTGTCATGGCACCTTGCTGGTACACCCTGCCCCAGTAAACAGTTTATGAATAAATGTTCTCCACTGGCCTCCTCTCCTTCCTCAGCTCTATGGTCAAAGTCCACTGATGGGTTTAAACCATGACACATTCCTGACAGTGGTGTGATGTCCCCACTGTACTCTGACCATGGATCCGCACATCTACACAACTTGTCAGGTTTCGGTCTCAAAGGGGGCTCGGAACTTCCAAACTGGGTGGGAAGTTTTCATGATGACATGATCTCCCATGTCCAGGCTCGCCCGGATGTTTATTGCGATCCTCTTTGTCTGCGTTGCTTGCACATCCAAGACGGCCGGCTGCCCTGCGTGGCCTGTCGGAAGACTGTCTCTTACTGGCCTCTGGAATAGCAGGTTCGCTGGAACGCATCTGGTGGTCTGCCTGTTGGGCCTCAGGAATTGATACAGGCAACACTTGGCATCTTCTTGTTTGTTGACCTGAATCAAGGGGCCAGTTCAGGGTTCTCGTGAACCCCTCGACTTTCCCATTTGCTTGGGTCCGCCGCGTCACTGGGGAGTCAGATATTCCTGAAACTCTTACCTGTGAAACTTTGGTTTATTGTCTATCTTCAGTTCCTCAGGCAGACTGACCAGAGGTAACACTTACTTTAGCATTGGTTGACACTGGATACTATAGTTCACAGAAATTGAAAACATTAACCTCTTTGAATGGTGCAATATCATCCTGTATTATCTTATTCCCACTGTGTCCCATTCCGTCTTGCAATACCTCTTCCGTAAAAGTGGATGTATAGTGCATTATGACAGGCAAGGTGCACTGTTAGTGGAAGGACAGCATAAAAGAGAGACAAGGGAAGGGTCAACTCTTTCTAGCCAGCAGTAATGCCCAATCTCCTCTTGATCTACATTGTTGACTTATTATTTTACCCTGCCCCCTTCATAATACCAGATATAAAGGGCAGAAATGACAAGATGAAGTTTGCTAACAATGGAAGAAGCCACGAGTTAAAGAGATTTACTCAACCCCCTCACACTGTAACCGCTGCAGTTAACATTTGATCTGACAATGACCTGTCCATTAACCCAGATATGTGCTGCACACGTGACAGCCAAGATGTGCTAAAAGTGCAAGAGCTGCATAAAAGAGAAACAAGGAGAGGGCAGCACTCGTTCTGGGCAGCAGTGCTGCCCCAGACTGTCTTGTTCCCGGTTGTTGCCTTTATCTCACTCTGCCTCTTGAATACCTAATGTAACTGCAGGTGTAAGAAAATGAAAGTTGCTAATACTGGACGAAAAAGACTTCCAGCTAAAGAAATAAAAACAATTGTTCAGCCCCCCTCATACTGTCCTATAAGCAATTAATATTGTATCTGCCAGTGACCTGCCCACTTTTCCAGTTGGTGCAAAATTCGCACCAAAGTGCGAAAGATAATAATGAGTAGCGTCAAATCAGGGCATTTCCTCGATTGTGTCCCCTCTTGTTCCCTTGTTCCACATCTTTTCCTGAAATGGCTCTTCCATTCAATCCAGGACACTAAAAGAGTGCCATGCTGCACTTTGGACACATTGAACGGTGTTAGTGGGGGTTATTGCTCGCATTCCCTTCACACTGCGGCGTCTACACCTTGATCTAAACAGCCGATCCGCTTTCATCATAAGGTTTGCGAAAGCTGCAGCCACTCGGAGACATTCACCTTTAAACAAAGGAGTGAGGCGTGGCTGCGAGCTCTGATGCTGTTCTGATTACAACTATTGCGCAACAGAGCCTTCCTTTCAGGGAAGAGCGTGGGACAAGTTGTTTCGATTTGAGTCCGACTCTACGCGTGCAAATGACAGAGGCTGCATCTTGAACACACAGATTCCTTGAACATGTTGGCAGCAGTCGGCAGCTTGGCACCGTCTGGAGCACACGTGCAGCAACCTGCTTTAAGACAATCTCGCCACATGCAAGCCAGTGGGGTGGGGGTTTGTCATGCGTCTGTAAGTCTCATCACTACAGAGCCTCTCTCGTGTCCTCCTGTCACCCCTTCCTCTCCTGCTTCTCTCTATCACCCTTTTTATTGTTTTCAGTAAATCAAGTCAGGTGGGGTTACCAAAGCATACATTTCGAAGTGCCTGTAAACACCGTTGTGCAAACTACGGAGCATATTATCAAGCATTGCGTTAAAATTATCGCCGCTTTAGCGGCAGAAAACTGGAGCTAAAGCGGCGATAATAGGCTTGATAATATGCCGTAGAGAATTCCATTAGAAGCCCAGGTTCACACCAGAACATGGGCTTCTATTGGAGTTTTCCAGGGCATATTAGCAAGCCCATTATCGCTGCTTTAGCGGCAGTTCCCTACCGCTAAAGCGGCGATAATTTAAACACCGTTTCTTGATAATTATGGCTAACCTTGTAACAGAAATGCTAATGTCTTTGCTTATAAATTTAATAAAATACTTTGAAATAAATAAATCAAAGAATCTGAATCGAGCAGTTAAGGATGGTGGTGGTCGTGGTCGCCCATAAGAGTCGAAGGCTGCCCCAGCACGGCTCTTTTACTAAAGTCTCTGTCGTCCCTAATCCATGAGATGCTTGTTGGGAGATATTTCAGGGTGTTGGATCCCATTGTTCTTTTGCCTCAAGGACATTCTTGACCAGCCTGTGACCAGCTCTTTGCTGTTTGAATGTCTTCCATCCCTCAGCAGGCGGTGTCAACTGACCCCCCAGCCTCAGGAGTGACATGTCCTGAAGCAAAGATCTGTGCTGTACTAACACTTTCTAGTATCCTGCATTAGTAATGTAATGTATGGTACGCCTCCTGCTCAGCGAGGGCCTGTGCTCTGTGCTCAATAGAATGTTGGAGTCTTGATGCGCCTCGGAATGTTGGGACACGGAGAGGTGGAGTGACAGTGGAGTGTGGGCTGACAGGCAGCTCCTGGTGCTTCAGCAGACCATAGTCCACCCGCGACAAGGAACGCCTTGCTTTGTCCGGAATTGAAAAACACCTCAAACCTTCCCAGAAAAGCCACTGAGCCAAAGCTGTTTGACAGACTACGTGTGGCTTCATCGCTGCATGGAGAGGTGCCAAGGTTGGGCGAATCAATTTACGCTGTAACAATTGAAAAGCTGCAATTAAAGAGGCGGTCTTTGGCTTTAATGAGATTAGATGCAAATGAAAAGATAGACGTTCCCGCAGCCAGACACCAAGTTATGTATAACAAGTGCCTCTGGGGACCGTCAGTCCCCCCAGGACCTTGCTTCCTTCCTGACCCTCATTTTGAACACCACAATCTGGCTTTTTGTCAGGTTCACCAGCATTTCATTTTTGGCGCACAATAAGCGTGGAGATGGTTTCAGAGCCTCCGAACCCCAATGCAGGGCAAGGTCAGGGCCACACCATCAGAGGACTGTCACGGGGTCACCTGACGGTGTCCAAGCCTTGCTAGATTGAATTTACCTGCATCAAGGAATGCACTTAGGTCCCATATAAACAAATTGAGAAGCACTGGGGCCAGAAATCACCCTTGTTTCAGACCCTTTTTGACTTCTATTTTGGACGGCAAGCCATTGTTAGAGCCAAGTTAGACCACTGCCCAGTTATTTGAGTGCAAAAGTTGGATGGCACATACTAGTTTTGCAGAGATGTTCCAGGCAGACAGTTTTCTCCAAAGAAGGTTACGATTGACATGATCCAACTCTTTGGAGAAATCCACAAAACAGGACTATGGAAGCTGTTTTCTATTGATGATATATTTCCCAGCAATCCTCGAGAGCAATACTGAGTTATCTGTGCTACTAGATTTATCTCTGAAACCAGTTTGATTGAAAGCATTACATTTTTATCTCTCCAGCAAGGCTTCAAGCACTGCCAGTAGTAAACTAGCAAAGATTTGTACGAGGTTGACCACACCAGCTCTACTACCGTGAATTTCGAATGGGAGTCGATGAGCGCGGTCGTGGGGCGGCTGTCCGGGAAACTACCGAAGTCCATGCTCACCTTCCCCCATGGTTTAAGACTCAGGGGCATATTACCAACAACTAGCGATAATTTTTGTCTCTAACTTGTTTAGAGACAAAAATTATCGCCGCACATCGGCGATTTTTATCGCAGATAAACCTTGCTATTAACAAGGTTTATCGCAAATGCGATAAAAAACGGCCGAAATGCATGAATATCGCTGAAAAGTCAGCGATATTCATGCATTATCGAGCAAATGCTCTTAGCCATGTTATCCACCTCCCATTGGATAACATGGCTAAGAACTGCTCAGGGCAGGTGTTAGCTTTTGGAGATATTCCCGCTTAGCGCGAATATCTCCAAAAGTTGGTAATAGGAGATAGCGATGTTAGCGACTGTTTTCAGTCTCTAACATCTTGGCACGCCCACTTTGCATCTCATTAGTGATAAATATCACTGACATGCAAAGTGGGGCCCAAGATGGTCGCTATCTCCTACTAGCTGTTGCTAACTGGTGTTAGCGACAGCTTGGTAATAGGGAGATAATTTTATCTCCGCTTTCTTGGCTTTTAAAGCCAAAAAAGCGGAGATAAACCCCCTTGATAATATGCCCCTCAGTTCTTCTGTGATTACGGGGGCTGGTGGCAGGTCGCTCTGGTTATAGAGTACCCCTTAAGTATGTGAGGGCCTGAGGGACATACACTGGAGTGGATACCCCTCGGTACCCTTACATATGCATGTAAGGGCCCATAGAGGAATGCACTGCAATGTGCGGTGCCCAATCTGCCCCCCTCACGGATTTCTGTGTAATTTTAATGCCATTCCATGGAAATCCACTGAATGAAGCTTCACCAATTTTGCCACCACCCCTGAAAAAAAGAGAGTGGGCACTTTCGAAGGCTAAACCATCAAAAAGTACATTCTATAGCGAGATATGCATGGATGGATTATTGGAGGATTTTGATAACAGGGTTCACATTTTATTTGAAAACTTGCAATCCAAGTTTGATGTTACTTATTCATGGTTGATTTGAGACTTGTGGCAACTGTCTTGGTATCATTGAGCAATCGCTCTCAGAGTTAAAGGCGTAGGCAGAAATGCTCACCTAAAACTGGTCTGTCAATGGTAGTCGAAGGGCTGCTGCCATCACTGCGGAGGATGAATGGATTGCATTCATCACAAGGGAAAACAATCAGGTGCCTGCACGGGAGCATGGCAATGTATGCGGATTATGCAGGAGGAGTTAACACAGTGGTAGACTGAAATGCTACCCATCTCAGGCCGGGAGCCGCATTGCCGAATTTTTAACTTCATTGTCACATTACTCTCTGTTTTTAAACGCACTTACCCCCCTGGGCACTCCTCATTCTAGCTAGCTGACACCCCGTACAGCTGATTGAAAGCTGCCGCGGACGAGTGTTGGTTTCAATCTTCACGCCATCCCTGGCCCTGCGGACACGCCCACTCGTGCCGGCCACGCCCCTTTCCTCACCCAATACCACTCCATAAATTATGCTCATACATCGGACGCGCAGCGGGCGCAACGATTGCGTGCCGAAGGCGCGCTTAAGGCAAGCTCGTCTGCGCTCGTCCGCGCCCGGCCGGGCCCAGGGGCCATGTCCCCTGGCTCTTCTGGGGGCGACAGATATGTATACAGCTCGAGCCTTTTACATCAGCTGCGCCCACCGGTTACACCCAGATGCGGCCTCCCTAGACATCCCCTGGAGATCCCTCGTTGCTGCACGCATTGTAAATCTGAGCAAATTATTAAAACCACCACTGCCAGATCTGAGGTAAAGGATTATTCTATGTTTTTGCTTAACTGCAGGTCTCTAGTGAAACATTGTCTAGAAATCTCCCTGCTACTAGATGAACACTCACCGGACGTGATCTTTTTGACCGAGACTTGGTTAAATCAAGATTCTCAGCTGGATCTGGCACAGGCCATTACCCCGGGATATCAGATAGCGCGGGCTGATCGACCGCTGGGCAGAGGCAGCGGCCTTGCGATTATTTACAAGGAGAGCTATGTTTGCCGTTGTTTGTCGGAAGAAATTGAGGATTTCGAAAGTCTCTCTTTCGCAATCGAGTTTTCCCCTAATTCCAGCTTCACTGGTATTCTAATCTACCGCCCTCTGGTTCTATCGGACAATTTAACACCTCTCTTCTATCGGTGGCATCCCAACTGGTCGTCTCTCCCTCCAACTTTACCCTACTGGGAGATTTTAACATCCACTTTGACAACCTGTTGGACTCCACGGCACTAGAGATGATGTCAAGTCTGGCCGCCATTCAACTGGAGCAATTAGTCCCCTCTGCCATGCATAATAAAGGTCATCTTTTAGACCCGATTTTTAGTAATAGTGACTAACTTAAAGTGGGCACCATTAGCAGCCTTCCATGGTCGGATCATTTCCTGATAGCCTTCACCTGGACCACGATCAAATCCCCTCTATCCTCTTTCACATCTCGGAAAACTCGAAACTGGGCCAAACTTCCTATCGACAACTGGACGAAGGCTCTCAGCACTACTAGACCCATACTCTCCCATGACCCGATGGCAAATAACATTAAATATGACGAGTAGATTACCACCTCTCTTGACTCGGTTCTCCCTTTACACCCATCTAGGTCAAAGAGGCAAAGCAAATCAGCCCCGTGGTACACAGAAGACCTCAGAAACCAAAAACGTCTCTGTAAGAGACAAGAGAGGAAATGGCGCATGACCTACAATCCTGCTGATAAAACTACCTACAGGGAAACTATTAGGAACTATAAATTGGCAATAAAAACTTCGCAAGCAGCCTACTACAACGATAAAATAACAACGGCTAAATCTAAGCCGAAAGAAATATATTGTATACTAAACTCCCTGATAAAACCCTCCCCGCCTGCCACAGATAATAGTAATTCCCCGTCTAAATGCAACGAGTTGGTGGATTTCTTTTTCCAAAAAGTGAATAAAATCTACCTCTCCTTTCCTGATCCACCCACCGATTCATCTTCTCAACGTCTGGACTCAGTTCTGAACATGGACAATAAGCTGGAGTCTTTGCCTCTGTTGAAACTGGAAACATTGGAGTCTCTAGCACAACAAATAAAAACTGGCTCACCGTGTGACCCTGCTCCACCGGGCTCGCTGGGGCTGGCCAGCAAAACCATTCTCCCCACCCTTCTGGAATTGCTGAACTCTTCCATATTGAGTGGGATGGTACCTGCGACATGGAAGCATGCAATGGTACGGGCCTTATTAAAAAAACCTTCCCTCGACCCAGCTATCCCAGGCAACTACCGCCCGATCTCCCTGCTCCCATGGGCATCTAAGATCCTGGAGAAGCACGTCAATACCACTCTGACGAAATTCCTCGAGGAAAACCATCTCCTCGATGCTTCCCAGATGGGCTTTCGCCCAAAACATGGGACAGAGACTGCTCTACTGGCCGTAACTGAGGAGGCGAGACGGATCTTTGATCAGGGGGGGGGGGTCAGTGGCAGTGATCCTCCTCGATCTGAGTGCCGCGTTTGACACGGTACATCATAAAATTCTGTTGAACCGTCTCGCCGACCTAGCAGTGTCCGGAGAAGCCCTGGTCTGGTTCGAGTCTTTTCTATCGGACAGAACCTTCCAGGTCTTTGACGTCACTTCCGTGTCTTCAAGCAGGCCTTTGGGGTGCGGAGTTCCGCAGGGTTCATCCTTGAGCCCTACGCTCTTCAACGCATACATGAGGCCGCTGGCTGGGATTGTTCGTCCGCATGGTGTTAACATCATCTCCTATGTGGACGACACCCAGCTGGTGGTCTCCCTTGCACAGAAGAGCGGCCTCCAATCACCACCCAATCTAGCGGCATGCCTGGAGGATGTAAAGAGCTGGATGATGAGCTCATGTTTGAAGCTCAACGACGACAAAACCGAGCTCATGCTCCTGGGCCCGGCGGCCTCTTCTACTCTGGAGCTGATATGGCCTGCAAGCATGGGTGCGGCCCCACCCCCCAGGGATAACATCAAAAGTATGGGGGTATGGCTCGATAAGTCGCTGAGCCTCAATACACAGGCCACCAAGGTGTCGGCCACTTGTTTTGGCCTCCTTAGGGCAATCAAAAAAATTCTTCCCCTCCTTCCATTTGAGGCCAGACAAATAATCATACAGGGCCTTGTCCAATCCCACCTGGACTTTAACATTGCCCTCTATCTTGGAGCACCAGAGTACATCTTACAAAAACTTCAGCGCACTCAAAATTGTGCTGCCCGTGCGCTATTGGGAGTCCCACGGAGGACCTCAATAAAAACTGGCCTAAGAACTCTACACTGGTTGCCTGTTAGGGACAGAGTAAAGTTCAAAGCTCTATGCATTGCTCATCAGACCCTCTGGAAAATGGGTCCAGAAATCAACTGTTCCCTGATTTCTCCATATCTACCCAACAAGGCGCTTCGATCCTCAAACGCATCACTAGCCAAAATCCCTAGAATCTTTAGAGCCAGAGCAGGAGGACGTTCGTTCTCGTACAATGTGTCAAAATTGTGGAACACTCTCCCTTTGCAAATGCGAGATAATTCCAACCATACTAGTTTCCGGAAACAGCTCAAAAAAACCTTTTTGTTCAGTAATTAGTAACCTCCTGAGGGCACCTTCTGTTTTAGTTTCAGCGCCTGGATGCCTCAGGGCAACTGTAGCGCTTTGCAAATCCCATTTTTATTTCATTTCATTTCATTTGGAGAACACAACAATCTTGAGTCTTGCCCCCAGATGTATCAATTGATGCCTTTGAGGGAGGCCACCGCTTCTGGACCAAATAATCTACTCCAAGGTCTGGAGTTACCGTCAACCTCCCTCCTGAGGCCACAGCTTATGTGGTTGTATTAGTAAATGTCCCCCTGGTAAGCCAAATACACCTGAAAGTTATATGCAAATAAAACATCAGGTTATCCATTGGATAGGGAAGCATTCCACTATAGGGTCTAATGTTTATGTTTGGATCAACATGGTTAGAAGGGTAGGCTGGATTGGGAAAGACACTTACAAATTTGCTGGCGATTGTGTTGCTATAAACGTGAACAAGCCTGGAGTGGCAGGCCATGTGCTGGCTACTATGGGTTTAGCTAAAGCCAGCAAATTTTTTATCTATAATTTTCCTCCCATTGTGTTTTTTGCACCAGCCTGAGGTGGTGTGATCTGTAAATTTGCAGTCAACTAGTTACCTTGGAAATCATCCTAGGGTAGGTTCCCTTGAGGCTTTCTTCTTAGCGACATCCAACAGATGTGAGCCCGGAGCACCTTGGATCAACATTCGAAGCCACACAGCTCCCACTTTTAGCCCTGATAGTTGCTCCATAGTTAAATTAAATGGACCTGAATGTATAAGCTGGAACTTTGCAGGCTCATTGAGCAAGATAAAGGACATCAAATGACTTACCTTTATTATACGTTTTAGTGTGATCTGTTTACAGGATACAGGCTACGTCAATTTATTTTCTCGGGCAAGGCCATAGAAGGTTTGACCCTTTTCGTCTCTCTAGCCTTGAAAGGCATGATTGAGGAGCCCTCTACCAGTGTACCTACCCTTCAGGTCCTAGAGATGTCATTCCCTAGTGCTCCTAAATTAATTTGATTAACTTTTATAAAGCTATCATATCTTTACATGACCTGGTCAATCTTCATACTATGGGTTTGCTCCACTTGAGATTTTGATCGATGCCTAATCACTATTGATCTAAAACCCCATTCTGATCAATTGAACCTTTATTGCCTGTCATTGAGGAAAGAAAGTGCACCTCTTACCCAGTTAGTTATACCCCAGAAAGGACTCTGCTCGGAAGAACCACAAACAACTTCTAGCTTTTAAAGGTTTATTATAAGGTAAGAGTTAGCTGTAAATACAAACATCTCAAAAGGAGATTCACTAGATATACAGGCCCAACTACATACATGTGCTCTCTGAAAACTCTCAGTCGAGCAAAGAAAACTACTAACACAAGCTCTAAGAATAATAAGGCCATTAACATAGACACATACTGAATTCTCTCCGTCATTTAATTTGGAGGCAAAATACAGGTTAGGCTGTCCCTACCCTGCTCTAGATGGTAGCCCTACTTAACAAGGTCTCAACCTATCAAAAGGTGTCAGCTGTGAATGACTTCCTAAGAAGATCACCCACTCTTAGTCTCTAGATGAAACCCTATAATCGCCAGTCACGACCCCTCTCTGCCTACCCATCCGCTCTCTAAAGGGTCCTCAGGCATCTGCTCTATCTCCTCCCAGGGGTGCTGTCCCTAATACAGAACACAACAATTTTGGAGACGCCCCTTGCGAGACGCCTCTCACGTGGTGTATCTTCTGGCTTTTTCCATGATGAGGCCTCGTGCGTTAGAGTTGACCTTGCTTCGCAGACTCTTCTCCGGCCCGCTGATACCCCCTAAAACATTCCAAAACCCTCCTACATGTCTGAACCGTCCTCTGAACAAGAATCTATTCATTTTACTTTATAATTGGATCCCCCCCTCTGTCTTGCAGACAGACATCTGCAGTCAAAGCCCCCATTTCATAAACTTCTAACGAAACTCGAAACATTTCTCTTCAAAGACCAATATGTGTAATGCAATGACTAAAACATTTCAGGCCTACTGCATTTCTTATAATGATTATACCATTCAAATCTTCTTCATTATTTAATAACATGTTAGCACTCTATTCTATGATTAGGTAAACACATCTATAAAATATAAACCTATTACACTCTTAACTACTAAACATCATTTAGTGCAACCCACATCATGAAAACGAAAAACCTTTCCCAAAACCCTTTCTGCTCAGGCCCTGAGGCCTACCACGTTCCACGTTTAACCGCATTGCCATCTCTCATTTTAGCAGCTACATGACATGGGTTCAGGATTAATCACGTCTAATAAAAGTATTCATGTGTATACATTTCTGCATTAGTTCCACTTCTACTTAAATCTCTAAGTTAATCACACAATTCAGAATATAAATGAATATATGTTGGCACTCATGGCATTTCTCTTCATGATAGTGCGTACTACATGTAAAAATGATATACTACTGCAATTCATTCAGTTTGCGCTCTCTCAGTTCCCCCCTTTGATGACCTCTCGGGGTCATCACCAACTTTCAAACTGCAGTGATAGCTAGTGTACCTCGTTTTTGCGTTTCCAGAGCCCTCAGACTCCTGTACTGATTATCTTGTATCGCAGCTAATCTCTCCAGCTGCTCTCTATGTGCTCTCTCCAACCTCCTTGCTCTGTACCATTGGAATGCCCTCACCAATCCCCATAACACAATCCCACAGATCAATATTATGATGATGGGTTTCAGTATACTCCACACAAAACTTTTGCCTAATGCGGCAAACCAACCTCCAGCTTTACTGATCCCATGGCCCACCTTTTCCCAAACATTTTCTCTACTCAAATCTTCGATCTCCTTGTGAATATCAGTTATATTCTTAATGACCTTTTCAAGGGGTTTAGAATTGTCTGGAATGTAGGTGCAACATTCCTGGACCTTCAAAGCTTTACAGACTCCGCCCTCTTTTGCTAGTAGGACGTCTAGGGCGAGACGGTTTTGAAGAACCATGGCCCTTATCGATTGCATCTCTCCTTCCACCAGCATTAGGGAATGAGCAGTGCTGGCAGACAACCTGTCTACGACTGTTGCCAGTCGTCTAATTTTGACATCATTAAGGATGAGTCCTAAAAGAGGAAATACAGCTCCAAATACATCTCCAACCATTTCTGCATCTCCTAGGGCTCTTTTCCCTCTCGAGTTTGCCTTGCCCTCGATGATCCCTATGTCTTGGGCATGATATATTTTGGGGAAGATAATTGCTAAGTAACATGAGCCATACCAGTTATCAGGCAGTCTCACGTAAGCATTTCTTCCACATACAAAATATACATTTGGAATCACTTGCATCTCCTTAAGAAAGTCCTTAGTGTAATATTCTAAATTGAAAGCATGTTCACAACTGACTTCTCCCACGTACACATTTTCATAATACGTTTGCGGTCTGTGAAGACATAACTTTCCTCTCTGCGCTTTATCCAAAGCTATTGGACCACTACTACCCTTCCTCTTAAGTGCCTTCTCTTCTTCGGTCCAATCTATCTTCCATTGTCCTGATTTTTTCAAAATCTTCTGTCTTCTGTATCTATCATCCACCTGCCCTATAAACTTTTTCTCTATTTCTGACACCTTACATGTCAGATTGTTTCTACGGGCATGTGAAGTATCTAAAGTAATCCAAGGAATGAAAAACTTAGCCAACCTGTCTTCACTCTTCCAGTAGTCCCATTTATTCATCCACTTATAATTTGGGACTTCTGGTAACACTGAGTCATAATTGGAGAAATAGTATTCAAAACTATCTCTCCCATAAAATATACTAAGCAATAAGCTACATGTGATGCCATATGTCAGCGGGAGGTGATGATACCTAATGCCTTCGTCTACAGACGCCGGCAACTGCATGCAGACGTAGCAGTCCTTAACATCCATAGCATCCACATATTCGTACAAAAGTTTAGCATAAGCATTTGACCTAAAGTTTCCTTGAGACTCATCCACGTGTAACCTACGAGCTTCTGCAGCTAATAACGCTTTCTCTTGAGTGTTTTCCCTTTTCTCACCAACTACAATGGGTGTAAGCGTTTTTACAGATTTCACATCAGTTACCTTTGTCTCCTCCTCACGTCCCTTTACATAGGAAACGGTTACTACCAAAACTATTAATAATATCACTCCTACTATTAGTGTACCTATTATACATTTAGCTCTGCGGTTCTGGGTGCCGGCCTCCATTTCATCAGATAGTGTGGCTCTCTCTTGTCTCTGCACAAAGTTCTCTTCTTCTCGTTCCTTTACAGTCTCTTTTACTCTCTTTTGTCCTTAGAACCACACAACTGGAAGCTGACAGCCTTTTTCGCAAAAAGTTCCTTTAAAAGTTCAATATAGACAACCCTAACCCTTCTCCGTCAACTAAAAGGAAGTCCCTAATGTTCTCTGCTTCCTGGGCGCTAGGTAATCTTCTTTTCTTCTTGCTTATTTACAAAGTCTTTTAAGCATCTACAATGAGGTTTGTACCTGCAGCTTCAATAGCAAAGTTCAATATTTCCAAACGAAGAGTGTGATCTTCATGAGCTGTCATCTTTGTACCAAAGTCGGGGAATTGCAATTCTGTGAAAAACATGTGCTTTAACTTGCTGAGGCGGGGAGGTCTGGGGAGCATGAAAGTTAGTGACCCTTCTTGTTCGATTCCGGGCACCAACAGTCTTATTTCCACTGTGACGACGGGCTCAGAAGTGGACACCACCACCGCTCGTATCCTCCCTGTTTTCTGTTCCGAAGACATTTGCCACCATATAGGTCCACTCAGGGGTGGAGTACCTTCTGCTAGGCACACGCACTCTTCTTGACCTTCTCAAGTCTGGTGCTTCAGCGCCCTGAGCACCTTCTTCCGGGTCTGAGTCTTCCGTTACTGGAGCAAGGGTTCTCTCTGGAGTTGACCTCTGGCCGGAGCTCCTTCTTTGCGGCCAATTAGCTTCTCCACATACCCTTCTACTCCTCCTTCTCCGGGTCTGTTCACGCTCCCTTTCAGCCTGTTCAGTCTCTGATTCGGTCTCCCAGCTACTTTCTCCTTCTGTAGCGTCTTCTGTCTCGCTGTTGTACTGACCGTCCTCAGCTTGGTCAGACTCACTTCCTGCTTCTTCAGGCACCTCTACAGCTTGGCTAGCCCCCTCTATGGCTTCTCGGTCCTCAGCTGGACGTCTATCCGAGAGAGGAGCTGTTTCTTCCAGAGGTGCTGGAACCCTACGCGTATGTGACGCGTGGATCCAGTTGGGCAGGCTTCCCACTTTCACAGCGGTGTTTGTGATCAGGATGATCTGGTAGGGCCCACGCCAACGAACATCCAGGCAGTTTCTTCTCACGTACTTTCGTACCAAGACCCAATCCCCAGGGAGCAGGTCATGGCATACCTCCTGGCTTGACGGAACTTCGGCAGCCTGCACCTGGAGAGACACAGAATGAATGGCGTCAGACAGCCCCTTACAATAGTCCAGGATCATATCATCTGTGATGTTCAATAATGCAGCAGTTGGTATAGATGGCAACCTCATTGCTCTCCCCATCAACACCTCATGTGGTGTTAGCCCCGTTCTTCTATCTGGGGTACTACGAAGGCTCATAAGGACCAATGGCAACGCATCAGGCCAACTTAGGGACACATATTTCTCAACGGTACACGACTCATTTTCCAGACTAGACTACATATTTGTTCCAAGGGGGCTGGCCCATAGAATCCTATTGCTGGCTATTCTGCTGAGAGCCTTGTCCGATCACTCACCAGTAGCCTTCACATTTAGTGTAGGCCCGGCCAGACAGCCGTTTCGTTGGCGCATGTCTGGGTAGCACCTGATGCAGGACGACTACAGGGAGCACATGACCAAAAAATTGGATCATTACCTGATATCAAATGTGGGCTCCGTAGATTCCCCAACTACCTTTTGGGAGGCTTTAAAACCCACTCTGCGGGTGTAGACATTGTCTGGTGCGCCGCAGCCCGTAGGGAGTGGCGGAGAGATTTAGTGCAATGCGAGGCGGCCCTGGAGGAATTAGAGCGTAGGAGTCAGGGGGGGGGGGGTGGACCCGCCAGACGACAGTTAGTTCTTGCCCAGCAATAGTACACCGCGGTTCTAAAAGAGGAGGCGCGACAGGCTTGGCTGGCCACTCGTAGTCGGTTATACCAGTGGGGGGACAAATCATGCAGGATGCTACACCGCCTGTGTCAGGGCACTCTTCATGCCCAACCGCTGCCCCAAATCACAGGTCCTGGGGGGGTGCCTATATTCGAACCCCCAGCAACTGCAGAGAGCTTCGCTGCATATTATGAGGAGTCCACCGCTCCGTCCGGTGATGGAGGAGGCGCGTGAGGGGGGTGTCAGGTTGGGGCGAAGATCATACCTCTGCCTTCTGGCCCATCTTTCCCTCCCACTCCCCAGAACAGGGGTAAATGTAAATGTAAATCCAGTACTTGTATAACGCACGAATCACCCCTGAAAGTGAATCTCGGCCCTGGGGGCTGTAGGCCCCCAGCGCCGAGATTAGGCTAGCTATTGCCCAGAGTTGCATGGTGCTGGGCAGACCCCTGCCGCCGGAGCCAGCAATTGAACTGTGATCCCCAGCGTCCAGCGTCAGTTATGTTATGTTATATGCACTTGTAAAGCGCTGCTGTTACCAAAAGAGGTGTCTTGGCGCTAAGGTAAAGTATCTACTGATGAATGTTGGGAAAGAAAACTGTAAACTCAGGTAAGCACTTAATCTGTAAAAAGCCAGGTTTTTAAGGCCTTTCTAAATGCCATCAGATTAGTCTGGTGTCTTAAGTGGAACGGAAGGGAGTTCCAGGCGGTGGCTGCGTTGGCAATGAAGCTTCTGCCGCCCCAAGAGGCCTTCTTTATCCGATGGGTGACAACCAGTTTGGCCTCAGATGAACGGAGAGTTCTTTTAGGTATATACCACTTAAAGTGTTGCTTCAGGAATTTTGGTCCTATTCCGTGCAGTGCTTTAAATACTAGGCACATGGTGCGCTTCCTCATAGGCAGCGAATGTAGGACTTTGATTGCGCCCCTGATTGATGCATATTTGGGTGTTCCTGAAAGAAGTCTTGCAGCTGCATTCTGCAGGATCTGAAGTTTATTCATTAGGCCTTCTTGTAGCTTGAGGTAAAGGCTGTTACAGTAGTCCAGCTTGGACATAACTAATGCTGTAACTACTGTTTGTTGGGCTTCTTTAGGAATTAGAGGCATAATTTGTTTACAGGCTCTAAGAGTGAACGCAGTCGAGGATGCTACGGAGTTTACTTGGTCCTTAAAACTGAGTGTGTCATCTAGCCAGATGCCCAGGTTCTTCACTTTCCCTGTTGGAACTGGCAGTTGCCCTAGTGCATTCGGCCAGCAGTTTGGTGTCCAGAAAACTGAGTTGTTCCCGAATAGTACCACCTCAGTCTTACTGGAGTTTAATTTCAAGCATTTGTTAGCCATCCAATTACCTGTAGCATTCATGCTGTCATGGAGTTTGGCCGCTGTATCTTGCCATCCTTCTGGTTGAATAGCAACAACGATTTGGGTATTCGTCGGCATAGGATGTTAAGTTGAAGCCAAACGATTCATAAGTGGCGCAAGGGAGGAGACATATACATTAAATAAAGTCGGGCTCTGTGAAGATCCCTGCGGGACTCCACATGGCAGTGAGAAGGCCTCTGCCTCATATTTGTCTAATTTTACAGTTTGAATTCTATCAGAGAGAAATGATTTTAAGAGTTTTAGGGCAGTGCCTTTTATTCCGATCTCCTCTAATCGGTCTATCATTAGTGCATGGTGTACCGTATCAAATGCGGCCGATAAGTCCAACATAATGAGAGCTGCCCTGCCCCCTTGATCCAGGGTAGCTCTAATTTCCTCCGTGGACTTAATGAGGGCCGTCTCGGTGCTGTGGCCTTCTCTGAACCCATGTTGGGTGGGGTCGAGTGCCTGAGTCAAATTGAGAAACTGGTTAATTTGGTTATTCATATATTTTTCTATTAGTTTAGCCGGGAGGGGGAGTCTAGATATCGGCCTAAAATTGTTTGGGTCATCAGGGCTCAGATTAGGCTTTTTCAACAATGGTAATATAGAGGCATGTTTCGATTATCTAGGAAAATATCCTTCTTTGTACATTAGGTTAAAGATGGAAGTGAGTTTATACGCCACTGTATGACCAGCTAGTTTTAACACTTCTATCGGACAGAGGTCGAGGGGGGAGCCTGATTTGGTTTTAGCCAACAATTTGTATGTGTCTCCATTTGAGAGAGGACTAAAAGAGGTGAGTTCAAGTTTGGTATTTGTATTTGGAGTTATGCTGGAATTGACAGCCAGCTTAAGTGAGATTTCCTTGGGTAAGTCTGAGAAAGTTGAAAAAATGGTGTTGACCTTGTCAAAAATCAATTAGCTATTCTGTTGCATAGATCTTGACTTGCCGGGATAGCTGGGGCTTTGGGGTGAGCCAGGTCAATTACTGTTTTGAAAAGTGTTTTGGTGGAGTTTTTTGCCTCGTGAATCATGTCCGTGTAGTATTTTTGTTTAGTGTTTTGTAACAGTTGTTTGTATTGTGCTTGACATATCTTGTATTCTTTTTTAGCGTTATCATTATATCCCTTCCTCCAAATTCTTTCCAGCTGTTTACATATAGGTTTCTGATCTTTGAGCTCCTGAGAGTACCAGGGCGCCGATGGACGTATTCTATGGTGGTGAACAGTTTTCAATGGGGCTAACTTCTTCCCTGCTCCATCTAGCCAATAAAAATAGGATTCGGTGGCCTGCTCTAAATCAGTCGGAATAGGGGTGTCTGTGGTGGTAAGAAGATTATGAAAGTCTTCCCCTCCTATGTTTTTCCAAGCTCTAGCTTCAACATAGTTATTCAATGGTTTATTAACAGGGAGATCCGGAATGGTAAGTTTAAAAAGAACTGGTGTTTTCTTCTGTACCCTGCTGTGGCCATGGCGAGCCCTCCTTCCACACTTGGTCCGTGTGCCTGCGCTGATCGCTAGACGTCTTCCCTGTCCAGAGACTCCCCCCGCTGCCGCTTCCTGACATCTGCGGCCGCCGAGCGGGGGACTCCGTTGCCCATGATCCTTTGCTGAGGCGCCGCCTGACGACGTCATCTCTGCGCCCGGAGGACATGTAAAACTCCCTGCAGCCCCCGCGTCGTGGCATCGCGCACGGGCCTGTGCCGGGCTAAGCCCAAGCAAATGGCGGGCCCTCTGTGGCCCTCAGAGGCCTGAGAAGGCCGGGCTTGGCCATATCCTTTGGTTTTTAATCTTGCGGACAACATTGCCTACAGGACGATAAGTCATAGCCCCTGGCGTACCTCATAAAGCCTTTTATTCCTATATTGGTCTTAGAATAGCTATTGTCGGTACTGTTGTGCACACTTGATTTGATCCTGGACTTATTTGTTATATACTGCATAAAATAGGGGAAACAGCTATTAGCTATGCCTAAAGGTCAAACAACTAGAAGGAAGTCACTGGCGGGTGGTAGTATATTAGGCACCATAGACCAATTTCTGACGAAGGCTGCCAATAAGTTAGACCACGATAAAGCCCTGGCTGAACAACGCTTGTCAGTAGAATTTCCTTCCAATAAACGCTCTTCCCTAGGCTCCCTACAGTTAGCAAATTCGCCCCCCATACTATCTAGAGATAACATCGTTAGGGATGATCCAGGGATCCCCTTACTCCTTCAGGATAGCTTACCTTTAACACAACCTCTACAGGGGGAAACCATTGACACAATAAACCTAGACCAATCACCTAATCCCCCAAGGGAGGATCATCCACCCCTGTCAACACCGGGGAATAAAGTCCGGCTTAATCATCCACTGAAGGAAAATCTTTCACACTCCGGACAGGGGGCCACTTTAAAGAGAAAGAGGGGTGGGGACACACATTTAGGCAAGCGTGCAAAAATATTCAGATCATCCATAGACCCGAGCAAGAAGCAAGCCTCAGCCCAAAAAATGTACTCCCAGGGGGCACTTTAACTGAGGGGGTAATGGAGGATTTGGAAATGCTCATTAAATCCCTCATGTTACCCCTCATGGAGAGAGTCAAGAGGCTGGGAGATCAAATGACTCATTTACTTGAAACTACTCATTCAAATGAAGAGGCTCTAAAACAACTAATTACCCAGAATACCCCAAACGTACCTCAGTGTCCTTTATCAGGACCAATTAAGCCCCACGAGAGACACCATTAGCGGGACCTTCGAACATGTCTATCATCAACAACATAGCAACGACAAAGGCACCTCCACCACACTCGGTTTCAAACAATTGTGGGCATTATATAGATCTACCACCGGAAGCAGCCCACTATGTCATCATCCTGACTGGAGTCCCAGTGTTAGTTGAAGGTAGGAAAGAAGCCCACGAAAATCTTAAAAATAAAGTCATACACTGGCTGAGCGCCAACAGACCTTTGCCTTCAAATATCAATGGCGATATAGTGTCCGTCAGGAGACGAGGTTGGGTGGGCCCTCGACCAAAAGACATTGAGGGGGATATCGTAATAATCAATTTCAGGGACCAAAGAGTTGTCACCCATATTACTGATTGGTTTTCGGGGAGAGGTGAAGGCGGCATATCACCACGTGATTTGAGCTACTTTTATCCCAGAACTCTATTGACTCGCTCAAATTTCGTGCCAATACCGGAAACACGCAATACCCAACATTCATTTAACTGTAATACCCATATCCCAACATCGAGACCACCCACCTCTAAGACACCCTCACTTTTCTAGTCTTCACGAACAGATAGGCTACTATTTCCTCACTTTAGTAGGCACCGACATCCGAATTACAACTGGCAATGGAGTATTCCAGTATGTAACTCATTTGAGCCATTGTCAGGCCTAGAGGACTTAGATTGACAACGGATGGCCACCCAGGTGTGCCAGCCATTAGATTTATCCCCTGGTGTTTCTGAACATCAAAAGGGTCTTGGGTGCTATCTCCTATCTGCTAGATCTAATATTAACATTGCACCCGGTGAATTTATTGAAGAAGGGAGGCCCAATTCTCCGCTGGTGAGGGAACTAGTTACACCATTAGCGGATGTTCGGGCACAGTCTGAAGATCCATCTATCATACCGCCTCCCACTCTTAGGGAAGAAGAAAATACAGACTTCCCTATTCATACTGCCCAAAATCCGATAATTTTGTCTCACTTACTTCTATCTTGAAATGTGGCAGGTCTGGCAAATAAAATTGGTCAACAGTCTTGGCGATACTTAGTTGATAACTATACGATTGTTTGTTTTCAGGAAACCTGTGCCTTAGACCCTGTTCATCTATTGGGGTTTCAGACCTTTCACTCACCAGCCTTGCCAAGCTCTCAGGGCAGAATAGTGGGGGGTTGTGCACATATGTTAGCAACGTTAGTGGGCTTACAATTTTAAGACACCTTCCAACCGAACACTATCAGATCCTAATCCTTAGATGGGGCAATTCCATTAACATGATTTTAATTAATTTCTATAATAATGTGTCTACTGATAATTTAGATAGAGTTATAAACAACCTGATTTGCAGTGCCTCCTTCTGAAAGGAAAGGACAGGTGGGGAGTCTTTCCTGGCATGGCTGGGTGATTTCAATTGCAATATCTGTCAGGACGGATCGAAGGGCATTTGCGGCCTCGGGAACCTTACTGATGACAACCCGAGTCATTTCAGCCACTCTAAACAGGGTGATATATTGAATAACTTGCTGTTTTATTTTAATCTCTCATATATTAATGAGCTATGCTCACCATTAATACAGTTCCAGTCAACCTACCACGGCAGAGGGTGTAACTCCACAATAGACTTCACCCTTCTTTCAGAACGCATGCCCATTTAGTAACATCATGGGAAACGCTAGATGATATTTATGGTGACCACTAACCAATTTCATTCTCCATAAAAAAGTCCGAGCTAGAGTGGTCCCAGAGGGATAACAGCACCCTTTATCAGCAACCGATTACCCTTGCTCGGAAAAATGGTTACACCCTTAAATGGGATAAGGTTGACCCAGCGGGACTATTATAAAATTTATTTTCGACAATGAGGAATGAAATTTACGTTTGCCTCTCTCTAAATATTCTAAAATCCTGGGCTCCTTTTCAAAGATACAAGCAACTTTAAAACAGCTATTGACCAGACAGTATCGTTCAGACTCGAACCGCCCAAATGGCTGGTTCGATCATAACTGTACTACTGCACTAAAAACCCTAAAACAGGCTCTCCATGCTTCTTTATGACAATGAAATTTCCTCTAACCCTGTACCTCCTGCTTTTGCATCTATGTCTGGCGATAAAAGAAGTGCTTGTAAGGGAGTTTTCCCGCTGGGAATTTCTTTTACTTGCAACGAGGTTATCATGGCAATAAAGGAGAGCCCTTCTGGTAAGGAGTCCGGCCCGGATGGTATACCAATTGATGTTTTTAAATCTGAAATCCACCTCTGGGCCCCCCTTTTAACTAATGTCATGAATAGTGCTAACTCTTTTGCGCTTATATCAACTTGGACCGAGGTCATAGTGGTCCCTATATTTAAAAAGGGCAACAGACAAGATCCAACCTGCTATCGACCTATTTCACTTCTAGACGGCTTAATGAAGGTAGCTTGTCGTATTATTTTAAAGCGAATTCAACTCTGGGCTGAGGAAGGTAACATTATATCTAATCTCCGATACGGCTTTCGTACCGGTATGGGAACCATCGAGCAGAGTTTAAATTTACATCTTTTAATTTCCAAGCACACCCAGGCCAGGAAAGGGAATCTCTTCATTACTTTTATTGACCTGAGCTCTGCCTTCGACTGTGTGGACCACAATCAACTTTGGTCCACACTATCTGACCTGGGCATTGATGAAACAATACTTAATTTCATCAAGGAATTATATAGGGGTGCCGGGGCTAGGGTGCGCTTTGGTAAGCAAGGTGAGTGTTCGTCAAAATTTTCCATCAAGAGGGGAGTGAGACAGGGGTGCATTTTAGCACCCCTGCTCTTCACCCTGTATATTAACTCTATTGGCGACCACCTTAAGGGCTTACCGTACGACTATCCTTCATCTCAGGGCCAGCCTGTCCCCCTACTCCTATACGCCGACGATGCTGCCATCATGTCGCAAACCAGGCTAGGCCTACAGAGGGCGGTCTCAAAATTTAATAACTATATGAAAGATAAGGGATTAAAAGTCAATACCACTAAAACATACACTATGGCTTGTGGGCACGGCACTAAGAAAACACCCTGTTCTATATTCCTTGAGGGTAGGAGGATAGAGACAACGGATCACTTCCCCTATCTCGGAATAGCATTTGATAGGAAATGCACTTGGCACACCGCAGTGAAAGCAAGAAAATTAGCCTTCTCTAGGGCGGTTGGTGCACTGCATAACTTTGCGGCAAGACTTGGGGGTAGACCAGTTAAGGAACTGATCTCAATATATCAGGCCAAGGGTATATCTACGGCCACTTACGGATCAGGTATTTGGGGTATTGAAAATACAACATCTATCCAATTAATTGAAAATAATTACCTCAGATATTTGCTGGGAGCTCCTAAATCCTCTGCAAATTACCTTATCCACATTGAATTGGGTCTACCCTTTATTACTGATGCCATAAAGATTGCGCCCATCCTCTTATGGCATACGGTCTGGGTCACCCCGGAGACAGCTTTTAATCGTAAATTAATCACTGACTGTCTTACCCTTGATGGTGTTAGGAATATTAAATGGTTGTTTTATGTGAAAACTTTGATGACCGAGTTTGGCCATCCTGAGTTTTATTCGAGACCGTCCAGCATGGAAGTGATTGCCAGGAAATCACTGAAACAACTGGCTATGGATCATCGAGTTAATAAAAGATGGCCCACAGAAAAACTTAAAAACTCAGTCTTGGCTTTTCAGGAAATCACTACTAACCCAGGGCCCCAATTGTACCTTGTAAGTGATTTAACCTGCTATTCGAGAATGCTACTGTCACGGTTCAGGTTTGGAACTTTTTTTTCGTATAATCACCTTTCCAACCTGTAACAACTGGTCGAGGAAATTGCCCACTTGCCCTTGTAATGACTTTATCCCCAATCAAACTTACACTGTATTTTATTTTGTAAATTTTATGCAGTTCCACAGAGTATTATTCTGAAACCCATCCTCAAAGCATGGGGCCACTGCTCATGCAGAATAACCTATGTTAGACTGCAACAGTTAGAAAATGACACTGTGGCACACGCTATATCTAGTTTTTTTTAAATTACAGGTTAAGTTTAGAAACTCTATGTAAAGAACTGTATTTTTGCACATATTAGTATTTTATACTTTTTATCAACCTGTTTTTATTAACTTGGAATTGCTCTGATTGTGATAATTATGTTTTTAAACGTACTGTACTTAATTGGCACTTTCGGATTGTATGTTTAAACTTGTATGCTTTTATGAATTCAGCTTGAATTACGAATAAAGCTTTTTGAATTAAAAAGAACTGCTGAATGGTCTGTCCATGTGAGAGGGAGTGCTTTTGTAAAGGCGAGTGAGGGTATGTTAGAAAAAATCCCATCTAGGGTGTGACCAGCTAGGTGTGTAGGTCCATTTACCCGTTGTTCCAGGTCTCCACCTGACATGAGGTCAAGAAGGTTGACTGTATCTGGGTCGTGGTCTGCCTCTAGGTGAAAATTGAAATCACCTAGCATTGTAAAAGAGGGCATATTAAGCCCAACCTCTAAAATCTCGCCTTTGTGGGCAATAACCGGTTTTCGCAGGCCCGGAGGTCTGTAAATAAAGGAGCCTCTGAAGGAATCCTGATGGGAGATCTGAAGACTGAACTCTAGTGCTTCACATCCTTCATTTATTAATGGATTAAATGATGAAGTAATAGAGTTATGGTGTATCACTGCTAGTCCACCTCCTTTTTTTTGATTTTTGCTGAGGGAATAGCAGATATAATCCGGTGGTGTCGCTTTCACTAAGTCAGGGCCTGAGGCTGCGTCTGCCAGGTCTCTGTAATAAAGGCTAGCTTAATATCTTTGCTTTCTAAGAAGGTGGCGCACTCAATGCTGTGCTTGACCAGTGATCTAAGCAGGACACAGTTCCACGCCGTGTCCTGCTTAGAGACGCCAATCTTCCTGGTCTGCCCTGTCACCGGGAGCGAAGTCAACTCAGGGATTTCAACGTTGCATCCTGGGCAGATCTTTGAGGTGTGATGGCACCCATGTTCAGGTAGATAGATTCTGCAAGATTCCTCTGATTTATTTGGCTGTAAGGCCCTCAACTCGCCACTAGAGTATATAAGCTGCGGGTCATTTTCTGATGTCTTCTGCACATGGTGGTTGAGCGCGGTATGAGCGCGGACGGGCGCAGACGGGCTTGCCTTTGGCGCGCCATCAGCGCGCCGGCGGCGCGGACGGGCGCAGACGGGCTTGCCTTTGGCGCGCCATCAGCGCGCCGGCGGCGGGCCCGCTGCGCGCGCCCGCTGCGCGCGTCCGCTGCACGCTCGCTTCGTCATCAGCTTAAATGGGGTCTCGGGCTCAAAGACTAGCCCGCTAAACACAATCCTCCCCCAAGATGGCGGCGAGTCCCGCGAGGGATGTGCAGCGAACTGGAGTGTTTGCTGTCTTTCCTGAAGGTGGGTACTAGAACTGTGCAAATGCGCTGGTTTAAAATTCCTGATCGAAAATTAAAAGCCATAAATGCCTGTGAATTAAAACAAAGCCTAATGGAGGGAAATAGAACTGTGCAAATACGCTAATTTAAAATCCAAAATCGATGATAAAAAAGCCACAAATGCCTGCAAGTTAACAAAGAAACAGTCAGTGCAATTACAGCGAGCAAGCGGTGGGTCTGTCTCTCCCGGCTGTGCCTCAGGAGGACTTTACCTTCACCCCGGCCGTGGCGGCACACCTCTCCACACCTGTCCGAGTCCACTTGAGCTGGGACTGAGGCTTTGGCGCCAGCCATTGGGAGTGACACACTCCGGCCGCCGGGGGAGGTGGGGGTGTCATGGCACCTTGCTGGTACACCCTGCCCCAGTAAACAGTTTATGAATAAATGTTCTCCACTGGCCTCCTCTCCTTCCTCAGCTCTATGGTCAAAGTCCACTGATGGGTTTAAACCATGACACATTCCTGACAGTGGTGTGATGTCCCCACTGTACTCTGACCATGGATCCGCACATCTACACAACTTGTCAGGTTTCGGTCTCAAAGGGGGCTCGGAACTTCCAAACTGGGTGGGAAGTTTTCATGATGACATGATCTCCCATGTCCAGGCTCGCCCGGATGTTTATTGCGCTCCTCTTTGTCTGCGTTGCTTGCACATCCAAGACGGCCGGCTGCCCTGCGTGGCCTGTCGGAAGACTGTCTCTTACTGGCCTCTGGAATAGCAGGTTCGCTGGAACGCATCTGGTGGTCTGCCTGTTGGGCCTCAGGAATTGATACAGGCAACACTTGGCATCTTCTTGTTTGTTGACCTGAATCAAGGGGCCAGTTCAGGGTTCTCGTGAACCCCTCGACTTTCCCATTTGCTTGGGTCCGCCGCGTCACTGGGGAGTCAGATATTCCTGAAACTCTTACCTGTGAAACTTTGGTTTATTGTCTATCTTCAGTTCCTCAGGCAGACTGACCAGAGGTAACACTTACTTTAGCATTGGTTGACACTGGATACTATAGTTCACAGAAATTGAAAACATTAACCTCTTTGAATGGTGCAATATCATCCTGTATTATCTTATTCCCACTGTGTCCCATTCCGTCTTGCAATACCTCTTCCGTAAAAGTGGATGTATAGTGCATTATGACAGGCAAGGTGCACTGTTAGTGGAAGGACAGCATAAAAGAGAGACAAGGGAAGGGTCAACTCTTTCTAGCCAGCAGTAATGCCCAATCTCCTCTTGATCTACATTGTTGACTTATTATTTTACCCTGCCCCCTTCATAATACCAGATATAAAGGGCAGAAATGACAAGATGAAGTTTGCTAACAATGGAAGAAGCCACGAGTTAAAGAGATTTACTCAACCCCCTCACACTGTAACCGCTGCAGTTAACATTTGATCTGACAATGACCTGTCCATTAACCCAGATATGTGCTGCACACGTGACAGCCAAGATGTGCTAAAAGTGCAAGAGCTGCATAAAAGAGAAACAAGGAGAGGGCAGCACTCGTTCTGGGCAGCAGTGCTGCCCCAGACTGTCTTGTTCCCGGTTGTTGCCTTTATCTCACTCTGCCTCTTGAATACCTAATGTAACTGCAGGTGTAAGAAAATGAAAGTTGCTAATACTGGACGAAAAAGACTTCCAGCTAAAGAAATAAAAACAATTGTTCAGCCCCCCTCATACTGTCCTATAAGCAATTAATATTGTATCTGCCAGTGACCTGCCCACTTTTCCAGTTGGTGCAAAATTCGCACCAAAGTGCGAAAGATAATAATGAGTAGCGTCAAATCAGGGCATTTCCTCGATTGTGTCCCCTCTTGTTCCCTTGTTCCACATCTTTTCCTGAAATGGCTCTTCCATTCAATCCAGGACACTAAAAGAGTGCCATGCTGCACTTTGGACACATTGAACGGTGTTAGTGGGGGTTATTGCTCGCATTCCCTTCACACTGCGGCGTCTACACCTTGATCTAAACAGCCGATCCGCTTTCATCATAAGGTTTGCGAAAGCTGCAGCCACTCGGAGACATTCACCTTTAAACAAAGGAGTGAGGCGTGGCTGCGAGCTCTGATGCTGTTCTGATTACAACTATTGCGCAACAGAGCCTTCCTTTCAGGGAAGAGCGTGGGACAAGTTGTTTCGATTTGAGTCCGACTCTACGCGTGCAAATGACAGAGGCTGCATCTTGAACACACAGATTCCTTGAACATGTTGGCAGCAGTCGGCAGCTTGGCACCGTCTGGAGCACACGTGCAGCAACCTGCTTTAAGACAATCTCGCCACATGCAAGCCAGTGGGGTGGGGGTTTGTCATGCGTCTGTAAGTCTCATCACTACAGAGCCTCTCTCGTGTCCTCCTGTCACCCCTTCCTCTCCTGCTTCTCTCTATCACCCTTTTTATTGTTTTCAGTAAATCAAGTCAGGTGGGGTTACCAAAGCATACATTTCGAAGTGCCTGTAAACACCGTTGTGCAAACTACGGAGCATATTATCAAGCATTGCGTTAAAATTATCGCCGCTTTAGCGGCAGAAAACTGGAGCTAAAGCGGCGATAATAGGCTTGATAATATGCCGTAGAGAATTCCATTAGAAGCCCAGGTTCACACCAGAACATGGGCTTCTATTGGAGTTTTCCAGGGCATATTAGCAAGCCCATTATCGCTGCTTTAGCGGCAGTTCCCTACCGCTAAAGCGGCGATAATTTAAACACCGTTTCTTGATAATTATGGCTAACCTTGTAACAGAAATGCTAATGTCTTTGCTTATAAATTTAATAAAATACTTTGAAATAAATAAATCAAAGAATCTGAATCGAGCAGTTAAGGATGGTGGTGGTCGTGGTCGCCCATAAGAGTCGAAGGCTGCCCCAGCACGGCTCTTTTACTAAAGTCTCTGTCGTCCCTAATCCATGAGATGCTTGTTGGGAGATATTTCAGGGTGTTGGATCCCATTGTTCTTTTGCCTCAAGGACATTCTTGACCAGCCTGTGACCAGCTCTTTGCTGTTTGAATGTCTTCCATCCCTCAGCAGGCGGTGTCAACTGACCCCCCAGCCTCAGGAGTGACATGTCCTGAAGCAAAGATCTGTGCTGTACTAACACTTTCTAGTATCCTGCATTAGTAATGTAATGTATGGTACGCCTCCTGCTCAGCGAGGGCCTGTGCTCTGTGCTCAATAGAATGTTGGAGTCTTGATGCGCCTCGGAATGTTGGGACACGGAGAGGTGGAGTGACAGTGGAGTGTGGGCTGACAGGCAGCTCCTGGTGCTTCAGCAGACCATAGTCCACCCGCGACAAGGAACGCCTTGCTTTGTCCGGAATTGAAAAACACCTCAAACCTTCCCAGAAAAGCCACTGAGCCAAAGCTGTTTGACAGACTACGTGTGGCTTCATCGCTGCATGGAGAGGTGCCAAGGTTGGGCGAATCAATTTACGCTGTAACAATTGAAAAGCTGCAATTAAAGAGGCGGTCTTTGGCTTTAATGAGATTAGATGCAAATGAAAAGATAGACGTTCCCGCAGCCAGACACCAAGTTATGTATAACAAGTGCCTCTGGGGACCGTCAGTCCCCCCAGGACCTTGCTTCCTTCCTGACCCTCATTTTGAACACCACAATCTGGCTTTTTGTCAGGTTCACCAGCATTTCATTTTTGGCGCACAATAAGCGTGGAGATGGTTTCAGAGCCTCCGAACCCCAATGCAGGGCAAGGTCAGGGCCACACCATCAGAGGACTGTCACGGGGTCACCTGACGGTGTCCAAGCCTTGCTAGATTGAATTTACCTGCATCAAGGAATGCACTTAGGTCCCATATAAACAAATTGAGAAGCACTGGGGCCAGAAATCACCCTTGTTTCAGACCCTTTTTGACTTCTATTTTGGACGGCAAGCCATTGTTAGAGCCAAGTTAGACCACTGCCCAGTTATTTGAGTGCAAAAGTTGGATGGCACATACTAGTTTTGCAGAGATGTTCCAGGCAGACAGTTTTCTCCAAAGAAGGTTACGATTGACATGATCCAACTCTTTGGAGAAATCCACAAAACAGGACTATGGAAGCTGTTTTCTATTGATGATATATTTCCCAGCAATCCTCGAGAGCAATACTGAGTTATCTGTGCTACTAGATTTATCTCTGAAACCAGTTTGATTGAAAGCATTACATTTTTATCTCTCCAGCAAGGCTTCAAGCACTGCCAGTAGTAAACTAGCAAAGATTTGTACGAGGTTGACCACACCAGCTCTACTACCGTGAATTTCGAATGGGAGTCGATGAGCGCGGTCGTGGGGCGGCTGTCCGGGAAACTACCGAAGTCCATGCTCACCTTCCCCCATGGTTTAAGACTCAGGGGCATATTACCAACAACTAGCGATAATTTTTGTCTCTAACTTGTTTAGAGACAAAAATTATCGCCGCACATCGGCGATTTTTATCGCAGATAAACCTTGCTATTAACAAGGTTTATCGCAAATGCGATAAAAAACGGCCGAAATGCATGAATATCGCTGAAAAGTCAGCGATATTCATGCATTATCGAGCAAATGCTCTTAGCCATGTTATCCACCTCCCATTGGATAACATGGCTAAGAACTGCTCAGGGCAGGTGTTAGCTTTTGGAGATATTCCCGCTTAGCGCGAATATCTCCAAAAGTTGGTAATAGGAGATAGCGATGTTAGCGACTGTTTTCAGTCTCTAACATCTTGGCACGCCCACTTTGCATCTCATTAGTGATAAATATCACTGACATGCAAAGTGGGGCCCAAGATGGTCGCTATCTCCTACTAGCTGTTGCTAACTGGTGTTAGCGACAGCTTGGTAATAGGGAGATAATTTTATCTCCGCTTTCTTGGCTTTTAAAGCCAAAAAAGCGGAGATAAACCCCCTTGATAATATGCCCCTCAGTTCTTCTGTGATTACGGGGGCTGGTGGCAGGTCGCTCTGGTTATAGAGTACCCCTTAAGTATGTGAGGGCCTGAGGGACATACACTGGAGTGGATACCCCTCGGTACCCTTACATATGCATGTAAGGGCCCATAGAGGAATGCACTGCAATGTGCGGTGCCCAATCTGCCCCCCTCACGGATTTCTGTGTAATTTTAATGCCATTCCATGGAAATCCACTGAATGAAGCTTCACCAATTTTGCCACCACCCCTGAAAAAAAGAGAGTGGGCACTTTCGAAGGCTAAACCATCAAAAAGTACATTCTATAGCGAGATATGCATGGATGGATTATTGGAGGATTTTGATAACAGGGTTCACATTTTATTTGAAAACTTGCAATCCAAGTTTGATGTTACTTATTCATGGTTGATTTGAGACTTGTGGCAACTGTCTTGGTATCATTGAGCAATCGCTCTCAGAGTTAAAGGCGTAGGCAGAAATGCTCACCTAAAACTGGTCTGTCAATGGTAGTCGAAGGGCTGCTGCCATCACTGCGGAGGATGAATGGATTGCATTCATCACAAGGGAAAACAATCAGGTGCCTGCACGGGAGCATGGCAATGTATGCGGATTATGCAGGAGGAGTTAACACAGTGGTAGACTGAAATGCTACCCATCTCAGGCCGGGAGCCGCATTGCCGAATTTTTAACTTCATTGTCACATTACTCTCTGTTTTTAAACGCACTTACCCCCCTGGGCACTCCTCATTCTAGCTAGCTGACACCCCGTACAGCTGATTGAAAGCTGCCGCGGACGAGTGTTGGTTTCAATCTTCACGCCATCCCTGGCCCTGCGGACACGCCCACTCGTGCCGGCCACGCCCCTTTCCTCACCCAATACCACTCCATAAATTATGCTCATACATCGGACGCGCAGCGGGCGCAACGATTGCGTGCCGAAGGCGCGCTTAAGGCAAGCTCGTCTGCGCTCGTCCGCGCCCGGCCGGGCCCAGGGGCCATGTCCCCTGGCTCTTCTGGGGGCGACAGATATGTATACAGCTCGAGCCTTTTACATCAGCTGCGCCCACCGGTTACACCCAGATGCGGCCTCCCTAGACATCCCCTGGAGATCCCTCGTTGCTGCACGCATTGTAAATCTGAGCAAATTATTAAAACCACCACTGCCAGATCTGAGGTAAAGGATTATTCTATGTTTTTGCTTAACTGCAGGTCTCTAGTGAAACATTGTCTAGAAATCTCCCTGCTACTAGATGAACACTCACCGGACGTGATCTTTTTGACCGAGACTTGGTTAAATCAAGATTCTCAGCTGGATCTGGCACAGGCCATTACCCCGGGATATCAGATAGCGCGGGCTGATCGACCGCTGGGCAGAGGCAGCGGCCTTGCGATTATTTACAAGGAGAGCTATGTTTGCCGTTGTTTGTCGGAAGAAATTGAGGATTTCGAAAGTCTCTCTTTCGCAATCGAGTTTTCCCCTAATTCCAGCTTCACTGGTATTCTAATCTACCGCCCTCTGGTTCTATCGGACAATTTAACACCTCTCTTCTATCGGTGGCATCCCAACTGGTCGTCTCTCCCTCCAACTTTACCCTACTGGGAGATTTTAACATCCACTTTGACAACCTGTTGGACTCCACGGCACTAGAGATGATGTCAAGTCTGGCCGCCATTCAACTGGAGCAATTAGTCCCCTCTGCCATGCATAATAAAGGTCATCTTTTAGACCCGATTTTTAGTAATAGTGACTAACTTAAAGTGGGCACCATTAGCAGCCTTCCATGGTCGGATCATTTCCTGATAGCCTTCACCTGGACCACGATCAAATCCCCTCTATCCTCTTTCACATCTCGGAAAACTCGAAACTGGGCCAAACTTCCTATCGACAACTGGACGAAGGCTCTCAGCACTACTAGACCCATACTCTCCCATGACCCGATGGCAAATAACATTAAATATGACGAGTAGATTACCACCTCTCTTGACTCGGTTCTCCCTTTACACCCATCTAGGTCAAAGAGGCAAAGCAAATCAGCCCCGTGGTACACAGAAGACCTCAGAAACCAAAAACGTCTCTGTAAGAGACAAGAGAGGAAATGGCGCATGACCTACAATCCTGCTGATAAAACTACCTACAGGGAAACTATTAGGAACTATAAATTGGCAATAAAAACTTCGCAAGCAGCCTACTACAACGATAAAATAACAACGGCTAAATCTAGGCCGAAAGAAATATATTGTATACTAAACTCCCTGATAAAACCCTCCCCGCCTGCCACAGATAATAGTAATTCCCCGTCTAAATGCAACGAGTTGGTGGATTTCTTTTTCCAAAAAGTGAATAAAATCTACCTCTCCTTTCCTGATCCACCCACCGATTCATCTTCTCAACGTCTGGACTCAGTTCTGAACATGGACAATAAGCTGGAGTCTTTGCCTCTGTTGAAACTGGAAACATTGGAGTCTCTAGCACAACAAATAAAAACTGGCTCACCGTGTGACCCTGCTCCACCGGGCTCGCTGGGGCTGGCCAGCAAAACCATTCTCCCCACCCTTCTGGAATTGCTGAACTCTTCCATATTGAGTGGGATGGTACCTGCGACATGGAAGCATGCAATGGTACGGGCCTTATTAAAAAAACCTTCCCTCGACCCAGCTATCCCAGGCAACTACCGCCCGATCTCCCTGCTCCCATGGGCATCTAAGATCCTGGAGAAGCACGTCAATACCACTCTGACGAAATTCCTCGAGGAAAACCATCTCCTCGATGCTTCCCAGATGGGCTTTCGCCCAAAACATGGGACAGAGACTGCTCTACTGGCCGTAACTGAGGAGGCGAGACGGATCTTTGATCAGGGGGGGGGGGTCAGTGGCAGTGATCCTCCTCGATCTGAGTGCCGCGTTTGACACGGTACATCATAAAATTCTGTTGAACCGTCTCGCCGACCTAGCAGTGTCCGGAGAAGCCCTGGTCTGGTTCGAGTCTTTTCTATCGGACAGAACCTTCCAGGTCTTTGACGTCACTTCCGTGTCTTCAAGCAGGCCTTTGGGGTGCGGAGTTCCGCAGGGTTCATCCTTGAGCCCTACGCTCTTCAACGCATACATGAGGCCGCTGGCTGGGATTGTTCGTCCGCATGGTGTTAACATCATCTCCTATGTGGACGACACCCAGCTGGTGGTCTCCCTTGCACAGAAGAGCGGCCTCCAATCACCACCCAATCTAGCGGCATGCCTGGAGGATGTAAAGAGCTGGATGATGAGCTCATGTTTGAAGCTCAACGACGACAAAACCGAGCTCATGCTCCTGGGCCCGGCGGCCTCTTCTACTCTGGAGCTGATATGGCCTGCAAGCATGGGTGCGGCCCCACCCCCCAGGGATAACATCAAAAGTATGGGGGTATGGCTCGATAAGTCGCTGAGCCTCAATACACAGGCCACCAAGGTGTCGGCCACTTGTTTTGGCCTCCTTAGGGCAATCAAAAAAATTCTTCCCCTCCTTCCATTTGAGGCCAGACAAATAATCATACAGGGCCTTGTCCAATCCCACCTGGACTTTAACATTGCCCTCTATCTTGGAGCACCAGAGTACATCTTACAAAAACTTCAGCGCACTCAAAATTGTGCTGCCCGTGCGCTATTGGGAGTCCCACGGAGGACCTCAATAAAAACTGGCCTAAGAACTCTACACTGGTTGCCTGTTAGGGACAGAGTAAAGTTCAAAGCTCTATGCATTGCTCATCAGACCCTCTGGAAAATGGGTCCAGAAATCAACTGTTCCCTGATTTCTCCATATCTACCCAACAAGGCGCTTCGATCCTCAAACGCATCACTAGCCAAAATCCCTAGAATCTTTAGAGCCAGAGCAGGAGGACGTTCGTTCTCGTACAATGTGTCAAAATTGTGGAACACTCTCCCTTTGCAAATGCGAGATAATTCCAACCATACTAGTTTCCGGAAACAGCTCAAAAAAACCTTTTTGTTCAGTAATTAGTAACCTCCTGAGGGCACCTTCTGTTTTAGTTTCAGCGCCTGGATGCCTCAGGGCAACTGTAGCGCTTTGCAAATCCCATTTTTATTTCATTTCATTTCATTTGGAGAACACAACAATCTTGAGTCTTGCCCCCAGATGTATCAATTGATGCCTTTGAGGGAGGCCACCGCTTCTGGACCAAATAATCTACTCCAAGGTCTGGAGTTACCGTCAACCTCCCTCCTGAGGCCACAGCTTATGTGGTTGTATTAGTAAATGTCCCCCTGGTAAGCCAAATACACCTGAAAGTTATATGCAAATAAAACATCAGGTTATCCATTGGATAGGGAAGCATTCCACTATAGGGTCTAATGTTTATGTTTGGATCAACATGGTTAGAAGGGTAGGCTGGATTGGGAAAGACACTTACAAATTTGCTGGCGATTGTGTTGCTATAAACGTGAACAAGCCTGGAGTGGCAGGCCATGTGCTGGCTACTATGGGTTTAGCTAAAGCCAGCAAATTTTTTATCTATAATTTTCCTCCCATTGTGTTTTTTGCACCAGCCTGAGGTGGTGTGATCTGTAAATTTGCAGTCAACTAGTTACCTTGGAAATCATCCTAGGGTAGGTTCCCTTGAGGCTTTCTTCTTAGCGACATCCAACAGATGTGAGCCCGGAGCACCTTGGATCAACATTCGAAGCCACACAGCTCCCACTTTTAGCCCTGATAGTTGCTCCATAGTTAAATTAAATGGACCTGAATGTATAAGCTGGAACTTTGCAGGCTCATTGAGCAAGATAAAGGACATCAAATGACTTACCTTTATTATACGTTTTAGTGTGATCTGTTTACAGGATACAGGCTACGTCAATTTATTTTCTCGGGCAAGGCCATAGAAGGTTTGACCCTTTTCGTCTCTCTAGCCTTGAAAGGCATGATTGAGGAGCCCTCTACCAGTGTACCTACCCTTCAGGTCCTAGAGATGTCATTCCCTAGTGCTCCTAAATTAATTTGATTAACTTTTATAAAGCTATCATATCTTTACATGACCTGGTCAATCTTCATACTATGGGTTTGCTCCACTTGAGATTTTGATCGATGCCTAATCACTATTGATCTAAAACCCCATTCTGATCAATTGAACCTTTATTGCCTGTCATTGAGGAAAGAAAGTGCACCTCTTACCCAGTTAGTTATACCCCAGAAAGGACTCTGCTCGGAAGAACCACAAACAACTTCTAGCTTTTAAAGGTTTATTATAAGGTAAGAGTTAGCTGTAAATACAAACATCTCAAAAGGAGATTCACTAGATATACAGGCCCAACTACATACATGTGCTCTCTGAAAACTCTCAGTCGAGCAAAGAAAACTACTAACACAAGCTCTAAGAATAATAAGGCCATTAACATAGACACATACTGAATTCTCTCCGTCATTTAATTTGGAGGCAAAATACAGGTTAGGCTGTCCCTACCCTGCTCTAGATGGTAGCCCTACTTAACAAGGTCTCAACCTATCAAAAGGTGTCAGCTGTGAATGACTTCCTAAGAAGATCACCCACTCTTAGTCTCTAGATGAAACCCTATAATCGCCAGTCACGACCCCTCTCTGCCTACCCATCCGCTCTCTAAAGGGTCCTCAGGCATCTGCTCTATCTCCTCCCAGGGGTGCTGTCCCTAATACAGAACACAACAATTTTGGAGACGCCCCTTGCGAGACGCCTCTCACGTGGTGTATCTTCTGGCTTTTTCCATGATGAGGCCTCGTGCGTTAGAGTTGACCTTGCTTCGCAGACTCTTCTCCGGCCCGCTGATACCCCCTAAAACATTCCAAAACCCTCCTACATGTCTGAACCGTCCTCTGAACAAGAATCTATTCATTTTACTTTATAATTGGATCCCCCCCTCTGTCTTGCAGACAGACATCTGCAGTCAAAGCCCCCATTTCATAAACTTCTAACGAAACTCGAAACATTTCTCTTCAAAGACCAATATGTGTAATGCAATGACTAAAACATTTCAGGCCTACTGCATTTCTTATAATGATTATACCATTCAAATCTTCTTCATTATTTAATAACATGTTAGCACTCTATTCTATGATTAGGTAAACACATCTATAAAATATAAACCTATTACACTCTTAACTACTAAACATCATTTAGTGCAACCCACATCATGAAAACTAAAAACCTTTCCCAAAACCCTTTCTGCTCAGGCCCTGAGGCCTACCACGTTCCACGTTTAACCGCATTGCCATCTCTCATTTTAGCAGCTACATGACATGGGTTCAGGATTAATCACGTCTAATAAAAGTATTCATGTGTATACATTTCTGCATTAGTTCCACTTCTACTTAAATCTCTAAGTTAATCACACAATTCAGAATATAAATGAATATATGTTGGCACTCATGGCATTTCTCTTCATGATAGTGCGTACTACATGTAAAAATGATATACTACTGCAATTCATTCAGTTTGCGCTCTCTCAGTTCCCCCCTTTGATGACCTCTCGGGGTCATCACCAACTTTCAAACTGCAGTGATAGCTAGTGTACCTCGTTTTTGCGTTTCCAGAGCCCTCAGACTCCTGTACTGATTATCTTGTATCGCAGCTAATCTCTCCAGCTGCTCTCTATGTGCTCTCTCCAACCTCCTTGCTCTGTACCATTGGAATGCCCTCACCAATCCCCATAACACAATCCCACAGATCAATATTATGATGATGGGTTTCAGTATACTCCACACAAAACTTTTGCCTAATGCGGCAAACCAACCTCCAGCTTTACTGATCCCATGGCCCACCTTTTCCCAAACATTTTCTCTACTCAAATCTTCGATCTCCTTGTGAATATCAGTTATATTCTTAATGACCTTTTCAAGGGGTTTAGAATTGTCTGGAATGTAGGTGCAACATTCCTGGACCTTCAAAGCTTTACAGACTCCGCCCTCTTTTGCTAGTAGGACGTCTAGGGCGAGACGGTTTTGAAGAACCATGGCCCTTATCGATTGCATCTCTCCTTCCACCAGCATTAGGGAATGAGCAGTGCTGGCAGACAACCTGTCTACGACTGTTGCCAGTCGTCTAATTTTGACATCATTAAGGATGAGTCCTAAAAGAGGAAATACAGCTCCAAATACATCTCCAACCATTTCTGCATCTCCTAGGGCTCTTTTCCCTCTCGAGTTTGCCTTGCCCTCGATGATCCCTATGTCTTGGGCATGATATATTTTGGGGAAGATAATTGCTAAGTAACATGAGCCATACCAGTTATCAGGCAGTCTCACGTAAGCATTTCTTCCACATACAAAATATACATTTGGAATCACTTGCATCTCCTTAAGAAAGTCCTTAGTGTAATATTCTAAATTGAAAGCATGTTCACAACTGACTTCTCCCACGTACACATTTTCATAATACGTTTGCGGTCTGTGAAGACATAACTTTCCTCTCTGCGCTTTATCCAAAGCTATTGGACCACTACTACCCTTCCTCTTAAGTGCCTTCTCTTCTTCGGTCCAATCTATCTTCCATTGTCCTGATTTTTTCAAAATCTTCTGTCTTCTGTATCTATCATCCACCTGCCCTATAAACTTTTTCTCTATTTCTGACACCTTACATGTCAGATTGTTTCTACGGGCATGTGAAGTATCTAAAGTAATCCAAGGAATGAAAAACTTAGCCAACCTGTCTTCACTCTTCCAGTAGTCCCATTTATTCATCCACTTATAATTTGGGACTTCTGGTAACACTGAGTCATAATTGGAGAAATAGTATTCAAAACTATCTCTCCCATAAAATATACTAAGCAATAAGCTACATGTGATGCCATATGTCAGCGGGAGGTGATGATACCTAATGCCTTCGTCTACAGACGCCGGCAACTGCATGCAGACGTAGCAGTCCTTAACATCCATAGCATCCACATATTCGTACAAAAGTTTAGCATAAGCATTTGACCTAAAGTTTCCTTGAGACTCATCCACGTGTAACCTACGAGCTTCTGCAGCTAATAACGCTTTCTCTTGAGTGTTTTCCCTTTTCTCACCAACTACAATGGGTGTAAGCGTTTTTACAGATTTCACATCAGTTACCTTTGTCTCCTCCTCACGTCCCTTTACATAGGAAACGGTTACTACCAAAACTATTAATAATATCACTCCTACTATTAGTGTACCTATTATACATTTAGCTCTGCGGTTCTGGGTGCCGGCCTCCATTTCATCAGATAGTGTGGCTCTCTCTTGTCTCTGCACAAAGTTCTCTTCTTCTCGTTCCTTTACAGTCTCTTTTACTCTCTTTTGTCCTTAGAACCACACAACTGGAAGCTGACAGCCTTTTTCGCAAAAAGTTCCTTTAAAAGTTCAATATAGACAACCCTAACCCTTCTCCGTCAACTAAAAGGAAGTCCCTAATGTTCTCTGCTTCCTGGGCGCTAGGTAATCTTCTTTTCTTCTTGCTTATTTACAAAGTCTTTTAAGCATCTACAATGAGGTTTGTACCTGCAGCTTCAATAGCAAAGTTCAATATTTCCAAACGAAGAGTGTGATCTTCATGAGCTGTCATCTTTGTACCAAAGTCGGGGAATTGCAATTCTGTGAAAAACATGTGCTTTAACTTGCTGAGGCGGGGAGGTCTGGGGAGCATGAAAGTTAGTGACCCTTCTTGTTCGATTCCGGGCACCAACAGTCTTATTTCCACTGTGACGACGGGCTCAGAAGTGGACACCACCACCGCTCGTATCCTCCCTGTTTTCTGTTCCGAAGACATTTGCCACCATATAGGTCCACTCAGGGGTGGAGTACCTTCTGCTAGGCACACGCACTCTTCTTGACCTTCTCAAGTCTGGTGCTTCAGCGCCCTGAGCACCTTCTTCCGGGTCTGAGTCTTCCGTTACTGGAGCAAGGGTTCTCTCTGGAGTTGACCTCTGGCCGGAGCTCCTTCTTTGCGGCCAATTAGCTTCTCCACATACCCTTCTACTCCTCCTTCTCCGGGTCTGTTCACGCTCCCTTTCAGCCTGTTCAGTCTCTGATTCGGTCTCCCAGCTACTTTCTCCTTCTGTAGCGTCTTCTGTCTCGCTGTTGTACTGACCGTCCTCAGCTTGGTCAGACTCACTTCCTGCTTCTTCAGGCACCTCTACAGCTTGGCTAGCCCCCTCTATGGCTTCTCGGTCCTCAGCTGGACGTCTATCCGAGAGAGGAGCTGTTTCTTCCAGAGGTGCTGGAACCCTACGCGTATGTGACGCGTGGATCCAGTTGGGCAGGCTTCCCACTTTCACAGCGGTGTTTGTGATCAGGATGATCTGGTAGGGCCCACGCCAACGAACATCCAGGCAGTTTCTTCTCACGTACTTTCGTACCAAGACCCAATCCCCAGGGAGCAGGTCATGGCATACCTCCTGGCTTGACGGAACTTCGGCAGCCTGCACCTGGAGAGACACAGAATGAATGGCGTCAGACAGCCCCTTACAATAGTCCAGGATCATATCATCTGTGATGTTCAATAATGCAGCAGTTGGTATAGATGGCAACCTCATTGCTCTCCCCATCAACACCTCATGTGGTGTTAGCCCCGTTCTTCTATCTGGGGTACTACGAAGGCTCATAAGGACCAATGGCAACGCATCAGGCCAACTTAGGGACGTTGATGAACACATCTTAGCAAGTCGAGCCTTGATGGTGCCATTTATCTGCTCCACAATTCCTGAAGCTTCTGGTCGGTAACTGCAATGCAATTTCTGATCAATGTTCAGAGCTGCACAAATCATCTTCACAAGCTCGCTGTTAAAATGTGTCCCTCTATCTGATTCCAAAGAGGCCGGTACCCCGAAGCGCGGGATGAGCTCCCTAAGCAGTAACTTAGCCACTGTAAGGGTGTCACACCTACGTGTAGGGTACGCCTCAACCCATCTGGAGAACACACAAACAACCACCAGGACATAACGGAGGCGGTTACACCTCGGCAGTTCAATAAAATCCAACTGCATGCGATTGAATGGACCTCCAGATCTCCCTATATGACTCAGTGCAACTGGTGTTTTCTTCCCTACATTCAACTGCTGACAGGTCACACAACGTTGGCACACTGCTTCGGCTGCCACTCTAAACTTAGGATTGTACCAGGTCTGTCTAAATACTCTCAGCATAGCATCTCTTCCTAGATGTACAGGGCCATGTATCTGTCTTGCCATTGGGCTCACCATCTCATTGGGTAACACTGCTCTTCCATCTGCTGAAACCCAGAAATGGGACTCTCCCATCACACATCCTGCCTTTTCCCAGGACTGTTTTTCATCCTCTGGTGCATTTTCTTGCATGCACTTTAGTTCGTCCCAAGTATCAACAGTTTCTAATATCATAGCCAATTCTGTCCTTACATTTAGTCCTCCCACTTCCACCTCTGTGAAATTGTACCCTTGTTCAGCACAATACCGTGCGACCTCGTCGGCATACCTATTGCCCTGTGACACGAAGTCCATATTTCTGGTATGTGCGGTACACTTCACAACTGCGATACCTGCTGGACATTGCAAAGCTTCTAACAATAGACGCACAAACTCTCCATTGTGAATGGGAGAGCCTGAAGATGTCAGGTAACCTCTCTGAGACCACAGCTGCCCGTAATCATGAACTACGCCGAAACCATATTGGCTGTCAGTGTATATGGTGACTCGAATCTGATTGCTTGCCAAGCAAGCACGGGTCAGTGCAATAATCTCGGCTACCTGAGCGGAGTGTACTCCTTCCAGGCATCCAGCTTCCACAATTCCAGAAATCGTACAAACAGCATAAGCTGCTCTCAACTGCCCAACTTCGTCTCTTACACATGAGCCATCAACAAAGAAAATTTCATCGGGGTCAGTCAATGGCTCATCCACGATGTCGGGTCTCGGTTTGGTGCATAGTTCAGTCACATCAAGGCAGTCATGGTCTGTACATTCATCATTGTCTTCAATATCACTTGGGAGAGGCATCAAGGTGGCAGGATTCAAAACAGAGCATCTCTTGAGGGTCACGTTCTCTGCAGCAAGAATGACTTGTTCATAGCGCGTGAGCCTGCTATTAGTCAGATGCTGTGTTTTGGTCCTGGTCATTAACAGTTCAACAGAATGGGGCACGTATACCTCTAACGGGTGCCCCATAACTATGTTCTCACACCGCTCTATGCTGACACCTGTTGCGGCAACGGATTTGAGACATCCGGGCAACGCTGCGGCTACTGGGTCTAAAGTAGCAGAGAAATAAGCAACTGGTCTACGGGCACTCCCGTGGATTTGGGCTAACACAGCCAAAGCACAACCCTCTCTCTCGCAACAGTAAAGCAAGAATGGTTTATCGTAATCAGGCATTCCCAGAGCAGGAGCACGACACAGGTCCTCTCTCAGCTGCAGGAACGCCATCAAACAGTCATCGTCCCATGGTACCGGATCACTCACCTCCTTGTGCGTCAGCTTCTGCAAAGGTTTTGCTTTCAGTGAAAAGTTTGCAATCCACTGTCGGCAATAACCCACCATCCCTAGAAACATCCTGACTTCTCTCTGTGTCTTGGGCGTACTCATTTTCATGATCGCCTCTATTCTGTCTGGTGACACTTTTCGTTTTCCCTTCTCTATTCGGTGTCCCAAATACTGTACTTCTGTCAGACAGTACTGCAATTTTCCCGGGGACACCTTATGCCCATTTACAGCTAGGTGATTTAGCAAAGCAATGGAATCCTCCCTGCACGCTTCTTCTGTCTCTGACGCCACAAGAAGGTCATCTATGTATTGGACCAGAACTGACTTCTGGGGCAATACCAGACTTTCAAGATTCTTCTTCAACAGCTGGTTAAAAATCGATGGGCTTTCTGTATACCCCTGGGGGATACGACACCATGTTAATACGCGATTTTCCAGCTTAAAAGCGAAAAGGAAATGGCTATCTTCATCCAATGGGATCGAGAAGAAAGCCTGACAAAGGTCAATCACAGTAAACCACTCAGCCTGAACCGGTATCTGAAACAGTATCACGGATGGATTCGGTACCACAGGGCAACATGAAACAACTATATTGTTAATCTTTCGAAGGTCCTGCACTATTCGAAATTACCCATTTGGTTTCTGCAAACCCATAATCGGGGAGTTACATGGACTACCCACGATTTCCTTCACTATTCCCTGCTTAATCATGGACTCGATCACAGGCTTGATGCCTGCAATCGTTTCTGGTGTCAATTTATATTGGGGTGTTCTTGGAAACTCAGCATGTGGTTTCACTACTATTTTCACTGGGTCCACCCCTTTAACCAAACCAATGTCCTCCCCAGTGAAATCCCACACTTCCGGGGCTACGGTCTCTCTCAGATCCCAGGGGAGCTCGTCCACAGTCAAAGTGGGATACAGCTCCACACATATCCTGGAATTTGCAACTTTGAAATCTGCGTCATCATCATTAGTCAATAGCTCTACTCCTTGTGGTGTGCAGTATATGGTACAGTTTAATTTGCACAAAAGATCTCTTCCTAACAGACATACAGGGCTGGAATCACACACCACAAACTGATGTTCATCTCTATACTTCCCTATTTTCACCTGCACAGGTTCAGTCAGTGGGCTGGTCATTCTCCTGTTAGCGACCCCCACCACCTGTATTGTTTCTCCTGACATGGGCAAGCCTGGAACTGCAGCTGATCTGATCGTGGACCTAGTGGCTCCTGTGTCCACTAGAAAAGTCGTGGGGCACCCTGCCACTTCTGCCTCTACATAGGGTCCCCTCTGGTCCACTTCTATGGCTGCCCCGAGGGTACAGTCTTCCCTTTCTACTCTCTGTCCTGTTAGGGGATCAATGTAATAGCATTCCTCTCCTCCTACAAACAGAGGCATCTGTCTGTACGTCTTTCCCATCGTCGCTACTCTGGGTGGCTGGGGAAAATGGGCTCGGGGAGGAGGCCCCCCCCCTTTGAGCACCTTTCCTTGGTATTGCGTTACCCCCCCTTTTTGCACATTTCGAACCTCTTCTTCTTCCTCCATCTCCTGCTCTCCTATCTCGACATTGTATGGGCACTCGCGTTTCCAATGCCCCACCTCGTTACACTGGTGGCACCGTGTCGTTTTCTTCAAGGTGGCTATGTCTATTCTGGGTCTAAAGGTAGAATTCTCCTCATTACCCTTATTCTGACTATACTGCTTCTTTCCGCCCGTTCCAGTCCCTTGCGGCTGTTGCTGCTGTCCCCCCTTTCCGGCTGTTTGCATCTGCACCACCATCAACTTCTCTTTTAGCTTCTTTGCCTTGGAATCTATCTCATCACAGCAGTATCTAGCATATCTCAGAATTTCATCTAAGGGTTTGTTTTGCCAACAAATCAAGTGTTGCTGAATCATTAAACTAATGTCAGATCTCAGGCCGAGGACAAACTTGGACACAAATTGCCCTATGTCCTTCGGATCCATTACATCCAAGCCGCTATACTGTTTAAAGGCCTTCAGCAATCTCTCATAGTATTCATGAACTGTCTCTTTGGGTTCTTGTCTAGTTCGATCTATTTTGACCCAATCTATGTCTTGCATTGGCACTTTCTCTTTTAGCCATGTCATCACTCTCTCGTATTTTGCCATCACAATCTCAGATGGCCCATTAGTTGCGGGATCTCTATCTGGTTCTGTCGTGGGCCACTCAGCGCTAACCTTACACGCTGTCCACAAATCTCCTGGCACTACGATGTCAAACAGCGTATTCAAATCTATCCAGAGGACCTTTGAGATTTTCACAAATCTTTCAACTTGCTTGTACCACTCCACTGGGCTTTCCCGCAACTTGGGGAATGAAGTGGTAAAAGCAGCTAAATCTCCTCTACTCCATGGCACGTGCACATAGTTCCCATTTGCGACTTCACGCAAAGGGTATGCTTCCATTCCCTGCAGTCCACCTGGTGTCATACCAAGCGTGCTTCTCCTGACGGTCCCTTTCTTGGACCACCTCTCTTCCCACTTATCTAATGTCCTCCATGTCCTTATTCCAGTAATCAGTTCCCTTATGTGCGTTTTCAATCCTATTGTCCTTCTCTCATCTAGGTCTCGATCTGAATAATGTAATCTGTGGTTACCCTGTAATGCTTTGGTCCTTGACAGATCCACCATATATTTGCCTGCTAGTTCGACCAGCTTCTCATGTGTTGTTCTCGCTTTCCGAGTAATGTCCTTTGCCATAAACAGTATTTCATCCTGCTCATACATTTCCAGTCTTTCTAAAGGCAAGAGACCCTCCACCATGTCATCCAGATCTGATCTTAAACTGGCGACATCAAGTCTCTTGGCTTTTATCTCAGCTCTCAGTACATCTTTTGTAGGGGGTTCACCAGCCTCTCTGCCATCCCAGCTCCGAGCCCTCCGCTTAGACTCCGGAGAGGTAAGGAGAGCCCTACCTTCCTCCCATCTCTCTAAATCCCACGCTCGACCATCCTGTCTAGGGAGGTGGTGAAACACAGGCCTATTTCCCCCTACTCCATTTTGTCCATTTTCCTTTGCTCGCCTTCCTTCATGGCAAGATTCACCATTATTCTCTGTCCTGCCCTCCTCTTCTCGTATTCTAGTGTCACTCAGTATCTGGTAAGATCCTTCCCGATCCCCCATATCCCTAGGACTACGTTCTTGTCTGTAATCACAGGGATCCTGGCGAGACCTCTCACAGCTCCCATTCTGTCCATTAATCCCAGACACATGGTGAGTGCACTTGAAACTGTTTCTATATTCCTGGGTCCTCCTGTCTCCTTCATTGTGCATTGCACGGGACAACCCCTCACACTCGAAGCCCTTGTTTTCCAGATCTGACCTTCCTCTTCTTGGGCCAGTGTCCTCTCTCCGGTCTTGTTCCCTCCCGTCCCACTCTGGACTGCTTTCTCCAGCCCCACAGTGAGTCCGGGTTCTGCTATCTTGACTTTCCCTTCCAGCTTCCGCTGTTCTGATTCTCTTGTGAGCCTCTATAGCCTCATCCCACTCCCTCATGTACTCATTTAGCTCCTGGAAGGATTTTCGTCCTGTTCCTCTAAAATCCACTGGCCATCTAGGCTCCCTCGGATCCCCTCCTGGCTCCTCTCTTGTCTGTGCTGGGGTGCTCCACTCTCTTGGTATCGGCAACTGACTTGGGGAATTAATCGTATCATTCCTCCTTGCCATCTCTGCTCTTTCTCGGTCGCTTCGTACCCGTTCCTCCCTTCTGGCTCTTTCTGGGTCATACATCGATACTATAGGACCTATGGTAACGGGTACTTGTAGTGCATCTGGCAATGGGTAGGATGTGGCACACTCCGTTTCCGGCCTTTGTACCACAAACCTTCCGACCACCTGTTGCACCTGACTAGGCTGGGACAGTTCCTTCTTTGCCGCGGGATCCCAATCAGAACTGGGAAGCGGTCTATACTCTCCTACCTTGTCCCCCTCTTTTTCACTTTGCTCGGCATCTCCCTCTGCTCTGTTATACGGGGGTGGCCTATCTGTCAATAGTCTGTTTATCAAGCTGTCTTCCGTTTCGCTCTCCTCATCCTCTTCTAAGGGGCTTTTGTTCCCGGGCACTTCCAATACTGGGTACAATTTATTTACTTCCATGTTATGCACTCTCCATCTTTTAGCATCCGCATCCCACTTGGCCTCTTGCACTGCCCTTACCGATCGTTTCACCCTTTCTTGTCGTCTATTCAGGTTCCTCTCGTGCGCTGCCCTTAGCCATGCATTGAGAGCTTCAAACTGGGTTGGTCTAGGCATAGGTCTCATTGAAGTCATGACTGCTTTCAATCTATGTAACACTTCTAATCTGAACGTCCCGTACTTCGGAAACGTCAGTTCCTCATTTCCTTCTGTGATCTTACTCCACTCTGAGATCCACAATATTGTATGGAGCCCCACATTTTCAGCCATATAACGGGCTGGCGTACCCTCCGGCGGGACTTCTTCCCCTTCATATAACCCTTGCCTCTCTTTCTTAAACACCGCTCTCAACCACTTAAAACACTTCATAATTTTACACACGATTTTCAGCCTCTACACTCTGTTTACTTCCTGATGTCTATCCACCAATCCTAGCGCGGCTTTGCTGGCTGGCCTATCACAGCGCGGTCTTTCTCCGGCCGGCCAATCCCAGCGCGGCACCTTCTGACGTCACTAGTCTCCGCTTCGCAGCAGTACCCCTCCTTTCTCAACTCGTCTCCCGGTCATGCATGCGTCCCATTCATCCGCCGAAAAGTGACTACTTCCGACCAAGCCGTCACTTCTCTTGACTGTACGTCCACAGTCTATCTGTAATTGTCATACCAATTGACGAAACGTCCTCCGTCTCTCTGATAGGTTGCTTACACACAGTAACTTCCGACCAGCGTCCGTTACTCACACACTCACTCTTTCGTTCCCCCTATCTCGGTCCTTTGGGCGATCAATGGTACCTCATGACCCCCTTTACTCTGGTTTGACAATTACTCTGGATGTCCGATACACCCGAACCACTTAAGCTCGCCTTGAACTTAAGATTTTCACCGGTTGCGCGCGCTCACAACCTGTTCCACAATCTCTCTACAGGCATTCAACTCCGCCAGACATTACAACATAGATACAATACAAAAACACCGCAATCTAACACGCATGACCCTTTATACTCACTCTCGACCGATACTGCTGCTTTTCTGTCTTACGTCATCCGGACCTTCTTCGGCAGGCGGTTCTTCCGATCATCGATTTCTAGGGGCCTTGGGGTAATCTAACCTGGCCTAGGTCACCTTCCTCAAGAAGACAACCATCCTCTGCTACCAACTGCTCCACTTGAGATTTTGATCGATGCCTAATCACTATTGATCTAAAACCCCATTCTGATCAATTGAACCTTTATTGCCTGTCATTGAGGAAAGAAAGTGCACCTCTTACCCAGTTAGTTATACCCCAGAAAGGACTCTGCTCGGAAGAACCACAAACAACTTCTAGCTTTTAAAGGTTTATTATAAGGTAAGAGTTAGCTGTAAATACAAACATCTCAAAAGGAGATTCACTAGATATACAGGCCCAACTACATACATGTGCTCTCTGAAAACTCTCAGTCGAGCAAAGAAAACTACTAACACAAGCTCTAAGAATAATAAGGCCATTAACATAGACACATACTGAATTCTCTCCGTCATTTAATTTGGAGGCAAAATACAGGTTAGGCTGTCCCTACCCTGCTCTAGATGGTAGCCCTACTTAACAAGGTCTCAACCTATCAAAAGGTGTCAGCTGTGAATGACTTCCTAAGAAGATCACCCACTCTTAGTCTCTAGATGAAACCCTATAATCGCCAGTCACGACCCCTCTCTGCCTACCCATCCGCTCTCTAAAGGGTCCTCAGGCATCTGCTCTATCTCCTCCCAGGGGTGCTGTCCCTAATACAGAACACAACAATTTTGGAGACGCCCCTTGCGAGACGCCTCTCACGTGGTGTATCTTCTGGCTTTTTCCATGATGAGGCCTCGTGCGTTAGAGTTGACCTTGCTTCGCAGACTCTTCTCCGGCCCGCTGATACCCCCTAAAACATTCCAAAACCCTCCTACATGTCTGAACCGTCCTCTGAACAAGAATCTATTCATTTTACTTTATAATTGGATCCCCCCCTCTGTCTTGCAGACAGACATCTGCAGTCAAAGCCCCCATTTCATAAACTTCTAACGAAACTCGAAACATTTCTCTTCAAAGACCAATATGTGTAATGCAATGACTAAAACATTTCAGGCCTACTGCATTTCTTATAATGATTATACCATTCAAATCTTCTTCATTATTTAATAACATGTTAGCACTCTATTCTATGATTAGGTAAACACATCTATAAAATATAAACCTATTACACTCTTAACTACTAAACATCATTTAGTGCAACCCACATCATGAAAACGAAAAACCTTTCCCAAAACCCTTTCTGCTCAGGCCCTGAGGCCTACCACGTTCCACGTTTAACCGCATTGCCATCTCTCATTTTAGCAGCTACATGACATGGGTTCAGGATTAATCACGTCTAATAAAAGTATTCATGTGTATACATTTCTGCATTAGTTCCACTTCTACTTAAATCTCTAAGTTAATCACACAATTCAGAATATAAATGAATATATGTTGGCACTCATGGCATTTCTCTTCATGATAGTGCGTACTACATGTAAAAATGATGTACTACTGCAATTCATTCAGTTTGCGCTCTCTCAGGTTCATTTATGGCAGCTTGGTCAGGGGAGAGCTACGGTTGGTAATACAATTGTGTGGGGGCTGCCAGACATCATCGAGGTCTTGAGATGTACGTCTTTGGAGGGTCTACATATAGAACACACCAGAAAAGAGGCCTTGTTAATTATCTTATAAATTAGTTTAACTTTGTTGGTTGGTTTCTTTATGTTGCCTCTAGTACTTTTGACTTCTACTGGTAGGGGAGTTGCCTCTATAATTGATCCTATTTTTGTTTCTGTACCTTTATTTCTTATAATCAATGATATAAAGATGCAGCGGAGTTCATTTAGGCATAATAATCCAGTATGCCTCTATTTGGGGTGGACGCAGTCAGTTAAAATGGAAACACAAGGGGGCAAACATGAATGGGAAGCAATCAATCAGGGTAGAATATTAAGATGGAAACAGGTGGCACTGAGGTTTTTAAGAGGGCACTGTTTTTCAGAATTGCAACGGAGTTAATTGTTTGTTTAAAATAATGAGTCCTTTCATAGTAATGTTTTTGGGGCTGTAGGAAAGTAGGTTGCTGTTGCAATACCCCTACACTTTTTGCCTGGAATCTGATGCAACTTTGACTGAGAGTGTGCTGGGTTCCTGTTGATCAGGTCCCCAGCACCACAGTACTTTCCCTAAAACTGTACAATAATTGGCACAACTTCAGCAACCCTGGTAAGTCCCTAGTAAATGATACCCCTGGTACCCAGGGCATAGGAACTGAAAAGGGCTCACTAGGTCTGCAGCACAAATGATGCTGTCCTAAGGACTCCTCCACAAGGCTATGCAACCTTCCATTACAGGCTGCGTGTCTTGGTGCAGAGAAAAGTGAAGAGTCGACATGGCGCACAGCCCTGTGTGCCATGCCACTCATACACTTCACGAGGTATAGTCCTATAGCGGGCCTTACAAGCCCTCTGGCATTGTGCACTATACCCCCTATGTGGGCATATCTTCCATAACAGATTTGACCCTACAGTACCTTAGTCCGTTCTTGGGTATTGTATGTGCACAGTAAGTAAGTAAGTACATTTTTATTTGCATAGTTAATTAAAACCATTACCATTGCAATACAATCATTAAATTTACGTCAACACGCAAAAACGTTTCTTACTACAAGCATAAAAGTGCATTCGCATAAATAAAATGGTATATATTCTGTTTCAATTTTCCCATTTATAATCATAAAATTGACAATTTTGTAGACGATCATTATTAAATGAGATTCAACCTGTATTTTTAATGTTATCTGCGAGTTAATGAAGGGTCGAGTTTCGACATTTTCTTTTCCACCACCTTCATGAATTTCACAAAACTACAGTTCAACTGAGGGTCGTTGGGTGCAAAGCAGGTAAGGACTGCTTGTCTTCATGAGCGTATTCCTCGCCGGTTAAATTGAAATTTTAACAAACGTTTCCATTCCTCCAGCAATATGTCGCAAGAACACAACAGATGCGGCATATCCTCTGGCGCCATGCCACATAAGCGACAGAGGGATCCCGCCGTATCCTTAAGCCAGTGTGGAAAATGTCACATACAAGGTAACAGGCCCACTCTATACTTTAAAATCTTCAACTTTGTAGTTTTCGATTATCCCAAGTCAAGATAGCTCTGTTGTGCTTGTGCAGACTAGGAGTTTAGGGTCATCCATCCATGTGACCTTTTGGCAAGAGAAGCCTTGTCTTCAGTCCATGAAAGATGTTTTATTGTTTTCTTTACCAATTTTTTGACCGTTGTATGGTTGATAGGGATATTCCAGAGCTGTTGCAAGCCGAGGTTCGCCAGGCTGTTTTTCAGATACTTAGAGGACAGTGAGGCTGGGTTTCGCTCGAATTCCGACCATAAATAATCGTTTAAGGTTTCCTTTTTGGCTTTCCGGACTTTGTCCCAAGCGGTTATGTACGCCCCCTGTCTTGCGAGAAGCTGTTTCTGGCCACCAAACTCAAGCCTAATTTGAGCGGGGGAGGTATGTTTGTGCAGGCTAAAGCCATAAAGAGTACAGGAGCTGGATACTCATCATCATGAGTTTCCTAGCTCCTTGATGTCTTCACTGTGCCAAAAGATGTTTGGTACCAAGCATCTGTCTTAATAAACTCTCACTGATCTCTGTGACAGCTTTATTGATAGATGCACACGGAGACCCTTTAGAGGGTCCCTAAAACCAACCAAGCATTGGTGTGGTCTCTGACTGGTCTTGGCTAGCCGTCCGCCACCAGACATGTTTCTAGACCCAAGGGGTGAGGGCCAGAGCTCTCGGGATCCAGGAACAAAGCCTGGTCTGGGTGGAGGTGGTAACTCCTTCCCTCCTGCAGAATCTGCCTTCGCAGAAGCAGGATGCTTCAAAGGCCACGCTTCCTTTGAAACCTTCCCCCAGCCATCTGGTGTTAGTAACAGATGGTGACCCCCACAGTCCTGCTCCAATTTAGGCGGGAGGACTGGCAAGAAACTTAGGTAGATAAGGAGGTGTGTCCACCTTCAATCTGCACCATACCTCAGGTGGGACAGGCAATGTGGATCTCACTTTTCACTCTCTTGATCATGGAGAAAGTAGCCTATCAGAAGTCAGGGAAATGCCCACACTTCAAGTGGGGTGAGCATATAGAGCGTGTAGGCACCCTACAGGGCAGCAGCCCATTGGCTACTACTTGTTCTGCCCTTTAACGCCACTAAATTTAGTATTTAGGTGGCTCCTCGAAACCTTGACTTCAGATTTGACAGATGAAAAAAAGGGATGAACCAAGACCGCTGCTGATCTAAGAATAGAGCCCTTGAAATCGTTCTTTAAGCACTCAATAAATTAATCTCGAAGTTGCGGTATCCACTGTGCTTTTATTGCAGTATCAGATTCTTGGTTCGCATTCAGACTTTGTCACTAGCCCACTTGCCAACACTATTTTGTACATGCTGCATCCTGTGACAGCAGACTTCATCAGGCCTTCATAGCACCTTGTACGCGATCAGCATATATGGTATAGCTCATAGTTCAGATCCAGCAATCAATACCAGTTGAATAGTGTGTGAATCATATCTAATGTCTTGTGTCCCAGAGTACGGATCAGTTATGTACTGAGCAAAATCTTTTAATGGGATTAGTCCCGTTGCGTGTTCAGATGCTGGCGTGACTCACCACCAACCCTCCAGTTGCTGAAACCAGGGGTTGTTGGTTTGCCAGCCCGGTAACCGATCCCCTTCAGCCCGAGAGCTTCTCACAGCATAGCAACTGATGTTGAAAACAACCCCGCTCCTGTGAGCCTGCACCCTTCTGCCGCTGGTTTCAACTGCACCAAAGCAGCAACTTGGGCACGACTACCCCAACCATGACGGCCTGCCCAGCACCGCACCTGTAACTGACCGCTGTTGGTGAAGACTGATACAACCACGCATGACCTCTGGTTCCTCCTATCCAGGTAACCCAGAACCGCCTGTTGTACTCGAGTCCTGGACCTCCAAAGACCATAGGACCATATGTATCAAGCAAATTTGCATAAGCAAAATCTGGTGCAAAATAAGGAATCTCAAAATTTGCGATTCCTTATTTTGCAATTGCATTTAAGGCATCGCAAATTTTGCGATTCCTTAAATGCAATGTATGTAGTAAAAACAATTAGCAAAATACCCTAAAGGAATCGCAAATTACCACCAACTTCTAGTTGGTGGTAAGTTGCGAATTCTTTGAAAAATGCACATTTTTCAAAGTGCCATGTGATGCACATACATGCCCTTAGGGCATGTATGTGCGCCACATGTGCACTCATGCATATTTCAGGGGTGCAACAGGATGTCCTTTGAACACCCCTGCACCCTTGAAATGATTCTCAATTTGTGATTAGCAAATTGCGAAATCGCAAATTGAGAATAATTTCCCATTCATTCCAATGGGCCTCCTGGCCTTCCTAACAGATAGTTGCTACTTTTCTATAAATTGGTCTCGGATTTATTCTTGAGTGTGTGTCTCATTTCTGGCCTCTGTGTGTGGCAACAAATGCTGAGTACTACCCTCTGATAAGCCTAACTGCTTGCCCACAGCATACAACAAAACAGAGCGTTGGTACTATCTATTTTACCTCTGCACTCCAGTTGGGTAATGTCGGGACTCTCTGCCCAGGGCACTTCCTTTCAGTACAGTACATAGAGAGCCGGCTTCCTACACTGCTTTCTCCTGCAGTTCCTGGAAAACGTCTGATCGTCATATTGTTCCACCTTCAAATAAGATCAAACCTGTTATTAAATGGCTCGAGAGAGGGTGTTGGCAAGCACTCGCAAGGCTGCAGAGCCCTGAAGTATAAGCCAGAGGCAGAGCACGAGTAGCAGCTTGCCAGATCAGCTATAGCTGGAATTTAGAAGGCAGAGGAATTCGCTGCATTGCCCTTCTGTGTGCCGGGAAGGTGCCATGGGTGTTGCATGGGTGTTGCTACACAACTCCCATGGTTTTCAACACATTCCCAGATTTACCAGAACTGCTAGACCTGGGAATGTGCCAGAAAGACGCACCTTTCCAGGAGAGGCGTAGCGAGAACAAAAATCTTTATTTCTGCCTGTTACTTCCTCTTTCCAGGTGTGCTGTATTTTGCAACACATATAGAATAAGGAATATGCCTTTCATAATTTTTTTTGTGCAGGAAGGTGCCCCTTTCTTTCAAAAACAATCCTGCATGCAACACATGGTGCAAGTTTTCCTACTTTGTCGCCAGGCTGCAGAAAAGAGCTGAGTGCAGGGGAAAAGGCAGGAATGCGCCATATTGCCTTATATAAGGTATATTCCTGCCCGTTCCCTGCCACGCAACACAGCACAGCTCTGCACTGCAGTCATAAATAGGCGCTTGTGATATAGACCAATTTCTTTAATTGATTCCGTTGTGAAGCTCTTGGGGCAGGTTATTTTAAACAGAATTACTACTCGGGCACATGAAGATTTTGGTCCAGCAGGTCCACCACCGACCAGGGCTTGAATTTGTACATGGTTATGAGCAAGTAGACAGTGGCACGCTCGGGTTCTATACACGTGGCCTTTATGGACCTCACGTCGGCTTTCAATAGAGTTAACCATGTCATATTATGGCACATTCTTTTTACTTTTGGGTTGATCCTGGAATTGTCTACTTTTTGAGGGCTCTCCATGCTCATACTTTGGTGGAAGACCGATAAACAGATGATTCCCTCTGTACTTATTCTAGCTCCTTTCTTCTTCACTTCTCTGTACATAGATAGACTAGAACAGGCCCTCATGGCAGTAAGACCAGGCTGGCCCTTGACAGGGACGCGCTCTTAGCCAGGACTGCTTTTTTCAGACACTGAAGGTTAGCGCTGTGAGTGGTTTGCAGATCCTTCTGGAGGGAAACGGCCTCTACAACGAAGCCGTTTCCACGAAATCATTTACCACGCATGCTTTACAACGCATGCGTGGTTACAACGAGAGGCTTTACCACGCATACCTTTACTACAAAATACGGGGGGGTTTGGGGGGTCTCCCCCATAAAAAAAATAAAGCGTTGGGATAAAAAGGGGGGCTGGGGGGGGGTCTCCCCCCCCCCCAAAAAAACTTACCTGAAAAGCCGAAGTGAAGACGAAGCTGAAGCAATCGACGTCGTTAGAGAGGAAACGGAAAGTAACTTCCGCTTCCTCTCAACGACGTACGACCGACGTAACCAAAGAAGGAGAGAATACGACCGACGTAACCAAAGAAGAAGGAGAGAAGGCGAGTTAAAAGGTAAGGGGCATTTTAGTAAAATAAATATATATATATATATATATATAAAGGGTTAAGGGCAGGGGTAAATATAAGGAGTGGAGGCAGGGGGCATTTAAGGGGAGAGTTATAACCTTTATCAAGAGTATGCCCTCACCATGCATACATTTACAACGAAAAACGTTGTAAATGTATGCGTGGTAAAGGTATATTCGAGGTAAAGGTTAAGCGTGGAAAACGAATTCCGTTGTAACGCATGTGTGGTAAAGGCATGCGTTGCAACGGAATTCATGGTAACGTCATACATTCCTTCTGGAAGCATTTGTGGTTTCCATGGATGATATGGACCTTGCCATTCATTCTAATAAATCTTTGGTAATGGTGGCGGGACCACGTCTAACTCTTTCCGGGGGGGGGCACATGCCTTATCGAAGGTTAGGGAACTTTCTTATTTAGGAATTTGGGGGCATATTACCAAGGGGGATGTCAAGTATTCCTGACGGCGGCACTGATCCTCCTCGATCTCAGTGCCGCTTTTGACACTGTAGCTCATCACACACTGCTACAGTGTCTTAAAAAGGGAGGGGTCAGAGGAAAAGCCTGGGAATGGCTTCAATCCTTCCTAACAGATCGAACCTTTCAGGTTGCTCAGGGCCAGTTCAGGTCCAAAGAAATAAAACTCAATCAGGGAGTGCCACAAGGCTCTAGTCTCAGCCCCACTGTATTCAATCTATATGTGGCCCCAGTAGGAGGAATCACAGACACATATGGGGTTGAGATAGTGTCGTATGCAGACGATACGCAACTGATTGTGAAACTAACACAACCAGAGGAGCAAAGCGCTAACAACTTCGCGTCTTGCATGCAGAAGGTGGCACTGTGGATGGCGGACAACTGCCTCCGCCTTAATGGAAATAAGACGGAGGTATTGATTGTAGGTAAATCCACATCAGTGTGGACCTCAGCCTAGTGGCCGGAAGAACTGGGTGAACTACCCACACCAAGCAATCTAGTAAAGAACTTAGGGGTCTGGCTAGACAAAAACCTCTCGTTCGACCACCAAACCAAACAAGTGGCAGGCACCTGTTTTGGGATACTGCGGGTCCTTAGGAAAACGCTGGACCTTATGCCCATACCAGTACGCCAGACCCTGGTCCATAGCCTTATAACATCTAGGCTTGACTATGGAAATGTACTGTACCTAGGGGCCAGCGTAAAAAGCCTCTCAAGACTACAACGAATACAAAGTGCAGCGGCCCGCTTGATCCTACAATTACCCAGAAGAGCATCATCAAAAAAAGCACTGAAAATTCTTCATTGGCTCCCGATTAGGGAACGGGTGACTATCAAAGCCCTATGCGTAGGACATCGCATCCTTCATGGTAGAGGCCCAAGGTATCTGTATGGGCTTCTGAAACGATATGAACCCACCCGCCAGCTTAGATCATGCGGCACAGGGCAAGTACAGGTCCCAAAGGTCCAAACGGCCAGAATGGGTGGAAAATCTTTTAGAGTCAAGACTGCTAGGATATGGAACCAGCTGCCAGAAAAACTGCGTCTGGATTCCTCTGATTCTAACTTTCGAAGAGACCTGAAAACAGTCCTCTTCCCCAAAGACTAAGACCGGACTTAAGTACTTTTTTCGCTATTATGAAGCCATGAACTCCTGGAGACAACTGTAGCAATTTCAGTGCGGGGACACACTTGCTAGTGTAACCATGTGCTTTACAAAATGCAAATAAATAAATAAATAAATCATGCAGTGTCCGCAGGGCACCGGGTGCGAGCTGTCTGACGGACACAGTGGCCCTACACCCCCTCCTGTGCTGGGTGAAAATATGGACTAGAGCTTAAACTGAGCTCAACAAGGACGTTTTGCAGGACTGCATCTCTCTGGAGAAGGCGCACCGAGGCGTAAGAACATGGAGGAGTCACTCCAGAATGTGGGAAGCGCACATGTATTTACTAACCCCGGGGGACTGGTTAAGTCTGATCGGAAATGGGTTAAACACGCGTGGTGTTTTCCTTACTAGAATCGGGTGTAACCTGTGGCATTGAGGATGGAAAGCTTTAACATTGTTGGTCTCGGTGGCTGTGACCATGTGCTCCGCAAGATACCCCACATTTGACAAGGCTTTGTAGATTTTATGATAAACCAAGGAAAGTTTCTATAATTCCTCTGTTGAAGGACTGGGATTTTACTCAAGTTCAACCGGCTTTATTCTTTTAACTATTATTGCCTGATGACTTTATTACTTATAATGTTGCTTGTTTCTGAAAAGCTGCTCTTAGATGGAGGCGCGCCCGGGAAGATTGATTGTATGTCTGCATTTTTAATAGTGTATTTTTTTTATTGTGACTGTTGTGGCTCACGTGTTTTTAACCGAATAAAGACGTTTTGATGCCGATGACCGCCACCAGTACTCGAGTTGGGGGATACCACGGAGGTGGACGGCGTCCCCCACTTATTTTACTGGGAGCTCGATAACTATAAACTGCAACTAAGTGAAAGCCACCTTTCATGATGTCACTTCATGTCGTGACGTCAGTGTCCCTCCACTTCTTTTTTTAGGACTTGTACCCTGACCGCCACAGGCAGTGAGCGGGTAATCCCAGCTCTGCTGAGACTAATAAGCCCAGAGTGCACTTTCTTCCCCACTCTTGTGACCTTGGTTTAAAACGGGTTGCGGAGACGGGGCCGTCCTATCGATAAGGGGGAGTAGAGATACTGTCCCCATAACGGCCATCACTGGCTGGCCTGGGGTGTAGCAATGGCTACACCCTGTCCCGGATTGGACTCAGCCGGATCCATGGCAGGTCCAGGCACAAAATGACACACCTCCAGCAATGCGTCACAACAGAGAGGTGAGTCCCATTTAAAAAGCCTTGCGTCATTCCTTACGCCTGGAATTAGCAGACAAGTGGATTTTGACTCAGCGAAGGCATACAGAGAGATGCAGTGAAATGTTGTAAATTTCACTGCGTCAGTTCTACATAACTTTTTGCGAGGGAACGCCCACCCTGCATACATTGGGGCAGATTTACAGGCCCCTTGCACCTCCCTGCGCCGCCATTGCATCAGTTGTTTTGACGCAATGGCGGCGCAAACATTGCGGCCAATTTACAATGGGACGCATCTAGGGAGATGCATCACTTTGTAAAGCCCTGCATCACATTATTCCTGCACCAGGTATAGATGCATAGAGGCACATAGGGACAGATGCAGAGGCACATAGGCACGGAGGAACATAGGGACGGAAGCTGAGGCACAGAGGTACACATGGGGTCAAATGGGAGACTGGATGGTGAGACTGCTCAGACTTCCTGAAGAAGAGGATCTGACCACTCCACACTAGACCGTGGAGATTCAAGGGGAAAAGGTCTCAGGCATGGCGGTGAGAGCAGATCCCGCCACGAGAGATGAGTCTACAGCCGCTCATCTGCAGGTTCCCAGGAAGACAAAGATCTCATGTTCCAAGACCATCCCATGAATGTTGGTGCACCAAGTACAGGTGGCAGGAGTAATCCTATCAAGAGACATCTACCCTCCAGGTGGAGCGACAGACTTAATGGTGAGATTCGTAGTGATTCCTTCATGAACCTTGAGGGTGGCGTTTGAGTGATTCAGCGAAAGTACACCCAGTCCAGGGGAAGCCTAGTGAGGTCGACCTTAGGGACATCCTGTGAAAGGGGAAAACCCGTTAGAGGGGCATCCTGGTGAGAGAGGGATGTTTGCAACTACTCTGCTGTTCTGTAGCTAGGAGCAAGCCTGCTTCTGAGAAGAAAAACAACAACCAGGACTGAGTTGTGAAAGGGTAACATCTACCAGATTCATTATCCATCCACCTGCACCGTCCCAGAGAGCTGTACATAGAGAGACTTTAGTGTCAACTTCCACGCTGTGAGTACGAGGAGGACCAGACCTGCAGGGCAACACTGAACTGTGCCAAGCCAAACTAGTTATCTTAGCTGCAGTTGTACCATCGTCTTGTTTCTGCAAGCAGCTGAACATACTCAGTGAAAGTTTCCATTATTGTTTTATTCTCTCCCACAGGTTGGACTTTGTTGTTTCAGTTTGAATAAAGTTTGTGAGGAATGTAGTGATCTGCTGGTCACTGTTCTAGTGGTTATTGACCCAGCCACTCCCAGAGGGCCGGCTTGCACCCCACCCCACACCCATCCAACACAGGCATCACAGGACATGTGATCCTGATAATAAAAGGGGCCAGGCACACGTGCCTATAGCCAGTACTATTCAGTGACTAACGGTGTCTGTGTGAAAAGTTATTCATGCATTAGGCCTAAGGCTGTACTATATTGCACCTGCCTGTGCAGCCTAGAAGAGGAAGGAGCTGATGAGCGACCTGCGGCATGTGGATGAGTAGGTGGCCAGGCTGGTGCCTCACCTGTGGGACCTGCTGCGTGGTCCTCTGGACTGAGGAGCACGGGCAAATGGAGTTTTGGGCTGATGCTGTCATACTGCATGTGGGTTCAGAGGGGAGCCCCAGGTACCGGTGCCCCCCCACTGCTGGGACTTTACTACATCCAGTGAGTGCATGTTCTGGACTTTGCCCGTATGAAGGTGAGGACACTGATTATTCGGCGGCAGAGCTGAACTTTTACTATCTGGAGTTTGTTGGTGGGACCCTCTCACCCATCTAGCAGCTTTGGCCCTGTCTTAGCCCCCTGGAGGTTGGACATTTGGGCTGGGGTGTGCTGTGGTGGACGCTGATAGGGGGTAGGCGCCGGATCTGTACCTGCTTGCTGTCCACACACATTAGATATCTGGCAGTGTTAATCCCTACCCTGAGACATTTTGGTGGGGTAACAGGTACCTGCTAGGGGGAGGTTTGCCATGATCCCCAGCTGTAGGATAGGACTGCACACCGAGGCACTGCTGAGAGGGCCCTGGGTCTGGACTCTGTGGACGTGTTTTTCCAAGTGCAACCTGGACCCATCTGTGATGAACTGATAGATCAGCAGTGCAGACTCTCAGGGCCGGCCCTGCCCCTGGCATATACTGCTTGCTCCCAATAATTGTGTGCTCTGGTGGAGAGTGGAGTGTGAGAAGTTGGCTGGTATATGCTGTCCACTAGTTACAGTGGGCACCTTGCACGAGTCCCAACGACCCTTATTGATGAATAGGTTTAAGACAACCTTTATTGAAAGCTATCCTAGTGGTAGCTATGGAGTGCAGCCTTAAGGCTAAGTCTTGAAGGAGTGTAAATCAGCTTGGTATAACAGATTATAACCTCTTGAATGACCAAATGAAAAGAGAACCACACCAGGTATATATAAAATATTTGTATTTATTACTAAACACACTCTACTAACCTCTTTATGAGATTAGAAAGCAAGATACACAATACCAACACACTAGAACATAAGTAAATAGCACAATATACAATGGGCCCCAGGGGGAGACCAAACCATATATTAAGAAAGTGGTATAAGAACCACAACTTGGCTAGACACAGTGCCTAGATTACGTAGAATCGCTGGGACCCCAAGGAAGCACCAAAGGTAGTGACAGAGGGGACCCACAGGGGACGCGTGCAGTGTGAGAACACAGCCGCACGTTCCGTACAATCCTATGGGAAAGTCGCGGTTAGAAGTTTAAAGATTAAGGACATTTCGGAGAGGACTTGGAGCAAACCCTTTTAGACTTAGAAGGTTCTAAGGCTAGCACCCATGTGAGCACTGGAGTACTCGTGTTACCTCACCCAGGGAAGCCGGGTGCATAGGTGCCAAATGGTGTCGGGAATCGTCGCTGTTTTCAATGGCGAGTTGCTGCAAAGTGCAGTTGTTGTGGAAAGGAAAAGTGTTCGGTGTGATCCAAGCCTGGATCAGACTGGGAGTGCCACCCGGCCTGATAGTAGCCATGCTCCTCCACTATAGAGATCTCTGCCATATACTTACACAGGCCAGACTACAGGGTAACCTTTAGATCGGCAGTGGCAAGGTCATCATCTTCCCAGATTTCACTAGAGATATGCAGAGGCAGCGATCCACCTTTCTGGAGGTCAAGCGACACCTTAGACAACTGAACATTCCATATGCCATGTTGTCCCTGGCCCATTTACAAGTGGTCACGCCTACAGGTGTTCAGTTCTTCCGGACCCAACAGGAAGTGTTGGGTAGGATTGAACGAGGATATGGGTGGAGACAGGTGGGGACTACCTGCAGCCCACCGCTCGCCGAAGGAAGCCAGAGAAAAGTAAGAAAGGGGCCCCATTAAAGGCAGAGGCCCGACATTAGCGGCACAGAGTGATCAGGGCTGTAAGGGCAATCAGAAGCAACAACACTGGCATGGGCCCACGGTGAGCAGGGTGTCCCGAACTCTGAAGATAAAAAGGAAACCTGTTCGGCAGAGGGCACGGACAGTGACTTACCTAAGGTTACCCCCGGCACTGCAGACAACATAATTTTGAGAGTGCTTCGAGAACCAATGGTTGGGGAGAACACTGGGGTATGGTTGATTTGGGCACCTGTGTGTAGGAAACTGGCTCTATATATACTACAGCAAAATGAGGTATGGTGTGTATAGAGTCCAAGGGACCCCAAATGTAGGCAGAGGTTAAAGTTAGATAGAACCTTACTCTCTATTTGTGGTAGAGTGGTCGAGCAGTAAGGCAGTATCAGGAGACAGTGTTAAGCATTTGATGTACACACTCAGTCAGCAAATTAATTCCCACACTCAATAACTGAACTCTAGGCCAATTGTGTTTGTATAAAAATATATACTGTTGTTTTATTTTTAGAACCAAGCACACCTGGCACAGGTAAGCATTAAATACTTAGCAGTAATAAGTTACTGGATTTAGAACAGTTTGAAAATGCAATAGAAATTTTACTTTGTTTGATTTACAGGGAATGCAGTAGTTTGCAACACTTAGCAAATACAGTACATTGGAATGAATAGGCTTATTCAGTAAATTGCAGGTAAGTTACTTTTCTCATTACTTTTCTAACTCAGTGCTGGATACCTAGATTCAGCGCTGGGACATTTCCTGGAAACAGGTACGTAAATACGTTTTGGTTATTAGCAGGATTTTTAAAGAATATCTTTATATTTCAAAACTCCACACAGTCGTTTTTTTGGAAGAAAATAGTGCATTGAAATGAATGGGCTTTTTCAGTAAATTACAGGTAAGTTATTTTGTACGTTACTTTTCTTGCTCAGTGCTAGATGCCTGGATTCAGCACTGGGACATTTCCTGTAACAAGGTGAGTAAATAAGTTTTGGTTATTTGTTCAATTTTTGAAGAATATATTTGGATTTAAAAACTGCACACTTGTAAACATTTTGGAACAAAATTGTCAATGTTAACCTATGGAGAAAAAACAGGTTATCGGTTCACAGGTAAGTAATCGTCTGTGGGAGTTAAGGTTCTGGGGTTAGACTCAGGGGTCCCCCAGGGTCTGCGGCACTAGGGCGTCGGGGTGCAGAATGTTGAGGCCCAATATTTCCTATGGAGGATAGGGGGCCTCCGGTTGGTGGCTGCTGGCAAGCAGGCCAACCGGTTGTGGGAAGAAAGCTCCTAGGGTTTAGGTCAGGGCAAATAGAAAGCCAAATTAGCACCAAAGGTGCACCCTCAGCTGCTCTAGGGTGGCCGGGTGCAGGGTGCAGTTGTGAGGTTGAGTGCCCAGCTGTTTTCAATGGAGAGCCTCTGGTTTGTAAAAACACTGCAGGCAGGGAGACAAAGGACGTCTGGGTGCGACCACCACTTCGAGAGGTAAGTTGGGAAGTTAAGGGTTGGTTAGGCACTGTTGGCTTGGGCACACAAGGCCGTGGGGCGTCGGGTGCAGGAGTGCCTTTTGGGTTCCGATGGGGGGACACACCTCCTCGTGGTGTTTTTCCACTGGAGCGCGGGCTGGGTTCGGCGGGTGCAGAGTGGGCTGGATTCGCGGTCTCTGGCTGCTGCCAGAGGTTGCAGTTTGAACAAATCCGGTATTCATTGGAGAAACAGTCTTTGGAAGTGAAGGCAGGCAAGTCCTCTGGGGTATTTGAGGTTGCTGGCTGCAGGACACACTGGGATTTCACAGGAGCAGGTTCGAGGGGAGACAGGCCAGGCTGGGGCTAAGTCAGTGGGCATCATACTCTTGTTAGCTGGCTGAAGGGCTGATCAGTCCTTCTTCTTTTCTTCTTATTGTCAGGCTGGATCTGAGAAAGCAAGGTTCAGGATGCCCCCTAAATACTAGATTTAGGGGTGTTCCTGGTAGGTAAGGATAGTAACCAATGGGTCCCTTCCCTGGGGAGGTACACCCCCTATCATGCCACCCTCCAGTGGGAGGGGGCAGGAGCCTGTCCCTGGTTGGCTAGTCCCCCCTTCCTCAAGATGGCGGGGTCTCCGCATTGTGCTTCACTTCGCCTCCCCCACCTGAGTGGTGGAGTTGGCAAAGATGGGCACACCTTTTTCCCTTGCTTGTTTTTCCCACCGGTTCTCCCACCCAAAGTGGGGGGTAGAACCAGTGGGGACCAGTTGCTGAAAGCAGCAAATGGTCTGGGTAGACTCACAAAGGCGGCATGCCTTGTAAGCTTCCCCTTCATGAACCCTGCCCTTCCTAGGGTAAGAGGCTTGGCACCTCGTCCTAGGATGTGCATGGTTTCAGGCTCTCGACCCAGGGGTCCAGAAACATGTCTGTTTGTGGCAGCCTAAGCAGCCACTCAGGCAGGTCACTAGAAGTTGGTTGAGTTTCAGGGGGCAGCTCTAAGATGCCTTCTGTTGTGCACTTTACATTAAATCCCACAATGGCATCAGTGTGGGTTTAATGTGCTGAGAAGTTTGATACCAAACTTCCCAGCCTACAGTGTAGCCATTATGGTGTTGTGGAGTTCATAATGACAAACTCCCAGCACCATAAATTCCTAATGACAGCACTGCACTTACAGTGCCCAGGAATGGACTTGGGCACTTTAGGGGTACAGGGCTCATGCACCTGTACCCTCACCACTGGAATAAGGCACCCAGCTAGAGGGGTGCCTGATGTATGCCAGGACAGTGGTTTGTGGGCATGGCAGAGAGGGATGTGTTTTGTGTCAACTCTTCACTTTGTTCTGCATCAAGACACACATTCTGCAAAGGCAGTGTGTGAGTGTCAGAGTACAGGACCTCTAAGGGTAGACCAGTAAGTGCTGCAGCCCTTAGAGGCCTTCTCTGGTCACAGTACCCTGGGTACCTGTGGTACCATTTACCAGGGACTGGCCTGTGGCCAGAGATGCCAAGTGGGTTTAGGCTTCAATGCAGTTTTTAGGGACAGAACATATGCCCTGGGTACCTGATTAGCAGGAGCCCAGGGCACACTCAGTCAAAGCACTTTAGCAATTCAGGAAAAAGTGGGGGCATACCTTGCAAGAAAGAGGGCACTTTCTCACACTGTGTCCTTGTTGTTCCCTTTCTTTGCAACTTAGTTCATAGATTGGGGATATACCTGTACTTTTATCCTGTCTGGGATGGGGATCAAGTTGGGAGGTGTCTGCCCTACAGTGCAGATTGCGGGGAAAAACCTACTATATGGATTGCTCTGCTTTTGCTGGGGGTGTGCTGGTGTGGATAAAACCTGGGGTACCCTTTCAATATAATGGCCATTTATGGAATCCTGAGGGTCAGTATGTAGTTGTGTCTGGTAGATTAGATGGCCATGATGTTACTAAAGAACTCTCTCGCTGATTATCTAATCCAACCTGCTCTGCCAATGCCCAAAAATAAAGCTCAATGGTCAACCTTCAAACTTTACGATCACAGAGCTATTACAAAAACCTGATTGATTATCAAACCCAACAACCACTTACATGACCCTCTCCCTTCAAAATGCTTGTCCTCTATCTACCATATTGTCACTCCTCTCTAGACCCCAATCATCAATGCATCACTATCGCAAGGTTCCATCCCGGATTGCCTAAAAATTGGTCAAGTTACCTATTCTAAAAAAACCTACAAAAAACCTGTTGCACCCTAATAACTTCCAACCAATAACCAACATACCGATGCTAGCCAAGGTTTCGGAAAAATGTGCTTACAACAACATATAAGCCAAAACATCACGGAATTCAAGCTAATGTATGACTGCCAATCAGGATTCAGACCTGGGCACAGCACTGAAACAACAACTCAACATATCGTGGACAACGCCCTACTCACTCTTGACCATGATGAAACACTGTCTGCTAGTGATAGTTTTTTGAGGCAACATCTTTCTGCCTTATCCTAATCCATAATTGATCCTAGGCCTTATACTTGAGGAGACACTATGGCACCGCTGGCTCTTGGAGCTGATCGAACCCATGGCTGCCAGAGCCATGGACCATCCCTGTGGTGCTGGACATAATGGACCATTCTCGATAGACCCTCCCTATGCCAGGAGACCCGTGGTCTTCAAACTTTTTAATGCCACGCCCCCCTTGTGGAACAAATTAATTAATCGGGCCCCCTTCAGAACTTTTCCCAAATCTATTAAATTGGCAATGGTTTGATATGTCTTGACTTATTTAACCAAAAAACATATTTAAACATTGCAGTTAAATTCTGTTACTGTATTAAAAATGCAACCAAATACTTGATTGGCAAACATTCTATTCTTGTCAGCTGGGCAGCAGGATGCTGGGGGGCTGGAACCTCGAGGTGGCGGTGAATCCAGAAGCCTTGCTAACGTGTAAATGTATCTGCAGCGTAACTATTAGAAATTAGGTATTTGAAGAATATTTGGAGTCCCTTCGCTTTGGACTCATCTCCAGTTAGGATAAACATGACAAATGGTATTACTGATGGCCACATTATAGAAAGGATACCTGCTGCTCTATTTTTTCCCCGCTTAAAACAAAGGACTGTTATCAGCATAATGCTTCTTTTGGCTAGAGCCCCCCCCCCCCCCGGGATCACGTGAGGCCCCCCAGTTTAAAGACCCCTGCGGTAGACTGACAATGCTCCTCCATAAGATGTAAACTCCCACCCCAGCTGCTGTAGCCATCAGTCACCCACCCCTTGCTGCCGCTAAAAAAGCAGATGTTTTGCAGCTGCCGGTGTCGGAGCCTACAGTCTACCTCCGGCTGGTGGAGCTGGTAGATCACTCCTCTGCCCCTATACCCCTTAAATGGCGGTCTGAGCTGATAGAATCATTTTATTGATTGGGGTAGCTGAGCTGATAGATCCGCTTTTTAGCTGCCATAGTCTAAAGGATCGTTTGAACAGCCACCCCCCACCAGCTTGGGGTGCGGTGGTCAGTGGGACACTCCAGGCGTTGTTGCTGTCGTCAGCCAATAGACCAACTCTACCAACCTTCTGTCAGCCCCCTCACGCGTTTGTTGCAGTACATAAACTCCTATCTAATACAGCCTCCCCTCATGGTTGCCAAAGTGGATATAACCCCCAACCATGGCTGCTGGCATAGAAGCATACTTTGCTGCACCCCCTTAAAGACTGACTAAGTGTGCCCCCCACATAAGGCTGTCTGAGCCAATATTTGTCATGAAAATGTTAAACGTGAGACGTGGCACACCTGTGAATTGTGTCGGTGTCCTAGCGTCGGGATTCGCCCATGTGATGGGGGTCCTGGTGTCCCAAAGAGTCTTGGACCCAGACAGTAGTCAGGGAAATCTCAAAAGCAATGTCCAGCCTTACTTTTTTTTGTAATTCCCTGGTCCAGTCTACCATTTCTCTTACTGTTTGTGTGTGTCTGGGTGTGTGTGTTTGGGCGTGTGTGTTGGGGAGTAGATAACAGCCCTTCCACTTAGTATTGTAGACGATATCCCCTCATCTCTGCCTGTGTTAGGGCAGACCCCTGTTTCTGATACTGTTGCATGACACCTTTTAGTACTTGATATGTTCCTTGTTCCAGCTGGTAGTTAGCAGATATCCCTCCTTCATTGTAAGGCGAGTAGTGGAGTCCATATTTGACAAAAATCCCTTACCACCACATGGCCGGCTTTAGTACTGGACGTGACCTGTGCGACAGTGTTTGTTGGTGCCCCCCCAATGACCAACACGCCACGGAGTCCCTCTCTACCACCATTTGACACTCACCTCAAATATTTTATA